>NC_056741.1:1218849110-1218933676 GCF_019279795.1 Protopterus annectens
TTGCAAAAAAATCCAGCAGGAGTCAAGTTTTTAATCCCATTCTAGCTCTTTTTGTACTTTGCCGGGATTTAACATCATTTCTACTTGTGCTGGTGACTTCGGAATCTGTTTAAAAACTCATTAAACTATGTTATCTTTTTAAATGTCCTGGTTTGATTCAAATTACTTTCTGCTTCCATTGTTACTAGGTCACTTTTCCTGGACTTGAGGCTCCTGCTTGGCGAGTGTGCTTAATGATGTTGAACGGCGGCTATTTGCTCATTACTGGTTTGCTTCTGACAGCCTTTGTATGTACTTTATATCTGTAATGGACCTAGTCTACATAATTTAATAGGGCTGGTTGTCATTTTGAAAGGAAATAGCCCTGGAAACAGGCAGAGGACGCAGTTGTTTTTGTTTGCATCTGTTTGTGGGGCTCTTAGTTAATAGAAGACCCAGCTGGTCAAAAACATGAAGTTATACTTAATATCTTAATGTACAGTGACTGCTAAACGAACACACTTGTTTGTTTTTTCCTTGTGAAATGCAGGCAATTTAGTTTTGCCTCAACTAGTTCTCAGGGTTTACATACATATATGCCTCTAGATTGTCCTAAATCTTATATCTGACAGTATAATATTGTACTGTTAATGATCTAAATAGTATTCATTACAGGTTACTGGGGCTACTTAAGTAATTTGACATGTTGGACTCTGTGAGTTTCCTACTATACTATAATTGTTCCCTGAGTGGAACTGTAGCAGTATATTGTCATTTGGAATACTCACTTGTTTTTCACTTAAGTTTATATCTAGCTATTTGACATTTTAAAATTGATAGTGTTCTTGATTTTGCTAGCTCTTTGGCTGTATTTTCAATGTACAAGACATCTAAGTGCTTGCGATAATCACTGTTAATCACTGCTGAGCTGGATAATCTCCCTGCTTTGTTTCCCCCTTTACTCATTAACTTTGTGTTGGTATAATTTTATACTAGCCTTAGCTAAGCATTACCTAGTATCTCCCTAACAAATCTTTCTACTCTCTTATACATTTAATCCCATATTTCAACTGTTTCTTACATTGATGAGTCAACTTACCTAGTTGTGATGAAACACATACAGTATACACCCCTTAAAGGGAACTAGTAATCTTTCCATAGTAACAGTTGCTACTTGATAACTCTTACATACGTTATTTGCTCATAGAACTTCTTAGATCTACTCTCTTGCTTCTTGTTGCTTTGATGAGCTGAGGGTTTAGTGGTTAGGAAAGTTATGCTATTCGTGCTCCAAGTTTCATTTTTCAGCTTTGGGATCCCTTGGATTCTTAAATAATGTAGATATTGGAAACATAATCCTTATTGCATTAAATACTGTTTTTCTCGTTAATGTTTTAGTACTTTATACATGCTCTTCCAGGCCAAGTAGTTTTCTGATTAGGCACAGGGTCGTTGCAGGAAGAGCCAAGCATCTTTGCCCATTTATTCTATACTTTTTTACAGCTTTCCCCTCAATCTCCTTATATCTCCCTACATCTCATTTCCTTCTCTTATGGAGTATAAGAATGTTATTTTGGTATGAGGTTAACTGATTCGTAGAATGTTAAGGGGTTGCAACTAGAAAAGAAAAGTAAACTTTTTCTCCACTTGGTCTTCAAATCTAAAGTTAATATTTTTATACAAGAAACCCATATGTCCCCCGAGCAGTTAAATCCTATTCAGGGGAGAAAATGGATTAAATTTATCACAGCCTCATGCAAAAAAAAAAAAAAAAAAAAAAAAAAAAAAAAAAAAAAAAAAATAATAGTGCTGAAGTGGCTATTATTATTATTAAGAAAACCTTTCAGGAGCATATTATGCAATACAATGCAGATCCCGAGGGAAGACAGTGCTATACAACAAACAACTGTTCCATTCTTGAAAAAAACGATTTTGTTACTTAACCTACCTTAACCTTAGCCTGTATTAATCAACAAGAATTTATCATAACTATATAAAATCCTCTCTTCTTTCCCGAATCACTATTACATTTTAGATGGAGTGGAATTTTGTTCAGGACCCTATGACGAACAGATCTAGCATTAAAACAAAGTAAAATAAATATGCCTCATTAGCCATCATGGAACTCAGAAATGACTACAATTTATTTGATCCATATTCTTACCTATCCAACAACTCCCGCAATAATAAATTTACCTGTTACTGTCACGGTCATTAAAAGTTGGTCTAGATTAGATTTCTTTCTAATTTGTAGTGTTTTTCTGAATTTTAATGACTCCTTTCAGAATGATTCTAGATTCCTCTCCGATCACTCTAAAATTTCCCTTTATATTGACTGGTCTACCAACACACCTATTGGTAAAAAGTTATGTACCTACCATAACGTTCCATGTTAGTTGTCCTTCATCTCACCTTCCTTCTTGCTGGATGGGTTCGGAGCCGATCCTCGGCTCCGACTTGGCCATTTACTACAGTTCGAGAGCTTTTTACTGGCTCGAGGCTACCCCTTATCCCAGAATGCCCAGCGCCAGCTACCTAGATCTCGTTTGAGATAGCTTACACTAGACAATTATAGAATATAATCCATTAATAAACCTGGATATACAATTAATTGTCTTGATTTGGTTGAGAAGCAACTAATAAAACAAATTAGCCAGTGAAACCATTGAGAAACTCCTCTCAATCCTCGAGGAAGGGGAAGGAGGGAGGGACACAAGAAGGAAGGTGAGATGAAGGACAACTAACATGGAACATTATGGTAGGTACATAACTTCTTAAGTTGTCCAATCTCGCCTTCATTCTTGCTGGATGGGACAGCGTCCCTAGCACCTCAATTCTGGGTGGCTAATTGGAACAGACTCTTCAGGACTGTGGAACCAAAGGAAGCTCTGCCCTGGGAGACCTCATCTACTTTGTAATGAGAAATGAATGTTTGAGGGTCTGCCCAAGTAGCTGCTGCACAAATTGAATCGATGGGCAGTCTAGATTGAAATGCCACCGAAGTAGCTACTCACCTGGTTGAATGACCTTTGGGTTTTGTTGGAAGATCTTTTTGTCGCAAATGGTAGGTATAGACTATGGTGTCCGATAACCATTTCGACAGTGTTACTTTAGAAACTGGAAGGTCTTGTTTGTTCTTAGCAAATGAAAGGAACTGATCTGATTTTCTCATTTCTTTAGTTCTATGGAGATAGAAACGCAGTTGTCTATGCACATCCAACTGGTGTAATTTGTATTCTGCCTTGTTGGAATAATTGGGGAAAAAAAACAAGGAGTTCAGTGGATTGATTCAAATTGTGGCCCGAACAAACTTTACGTAGAAAAGATGGATTCGTTCTCAGAGATCCTGTCATTGTGAAAAACTAGGTATGGGGGGGGGGTTCTAAGTAGAGATGTACCTCTCATGAAGGCCTTACAAAGTTTGAGAGACATTATGCTGGAGTTAGAAATTCCGACAAGAAAATTTGAAATGGCAGCCAGTTGTACTCTGATGGTAGAAGCAGCTGCACCAGAATGAAAACAGTTCTGCTAGGAAATCCAAAATCATGTGTACAGGAGCTGTAAAAGGATCTAAATTCCTTGAGTTTGGCCAGTAAGAGAATCTTTTCCATTTGCTAGCATAGACTTTCCTTGTATTTGCCTTATGGGAGGAAACAATCTCAAGCACTGCTGGGGAAATATTGGAAAGCCTGGCTAGGACTGGAAGTGGAGTGACTAAGCTGTGAACTTGAGAGATGAGCGGGATTGATGTAGCCCGCCTGATTGATGAATCAAGAGGTCTGGTACTGGGTCCAGAATCCAAGGCTGGGCTAGAAGGAAGGAGTGAAGGAACAGAAACCAAATCTGCTGAGGCCAATAGGGGGCAATGAGGATCATTTTGCAACCAACGATTTTGGTTTCTGAATGACTTTTGTAATTAGGGGAAAAGGGGTAAATGCATAAAGGAGTCCCTGAGGCCAATCGTGTACTAGAGCGCCCATGGGAGTCTGACCTGGAGAAGAAACAAGGGAGAAGTAGCTGCTGCATTTGTTATTGAGGGGAGAGGCAAAGAGATCACAGCAAGGCTGGCCCCATTTGCGGAAAACAAGATTCACAATTTCCTGTTTCAGAGACCACTCATGAGGCATTAGGATAGCCCTGCTGAGCCTGTCCGCTATTACGTTGGATGTCCCAGGGATATGCGTTGCCGTCAGAAAACGTTGGGAGGAAATCGCCCATTGCCACAGTCTGACGGCCTCTCGGCACAAGAGGTAAGACCTGATTCCACCCTGTTTGTTGATATTTGCCATGTCCGTCTGTATTGCAATAGTTCTGGCAGGGAGAGAGTCTTGAAGAACTTGCAATGCTAGGAGCACCGCTCACATCTCCAGGACGTTGATGTGCAAGTGGTACTCATGAGGTTGCCAAGTGCCTTGGACCGTCTTCCCTAGATAATGCCCCCCCACCACCTTATCAGGGAAGCATCCGTGGTCACTGTGGCCACCGGATGGGATTCCATGAAAGTTCTGCCCTAAGAAACTAGTGGGGAGACCATCCTCCAGGAAAGATGTTTATTGCAAGATTCCGTAATTAGCATCATGTGAGACATGGGTAATTCCTGGAAGGACCACAGCGTGAAAAGAAGCCACTGAAGGATTCTCATATGAAAGTGTGCTAACGGACCTACAAGAATGGCTGCTGTCATGGACCCTAGAGCATGAAGAAAGTACAGCTGTGTACCTACCATAAATGTAGATGTTAGAGTGTATTCACTGTTGCAGTCATTACTCTTGGGTTATCCTGCTGGCAGGCTACCCGCAGTCTGCCTGAATTCCAAAGTCCTGGTCCGGCGTCGGTTGCTGTCGCCTCTTCCCTGATGTCAGGGCGCCAGGGGTATAAAAGATGCAGCCGACCCCATTTTCTTCAGTTTTTCTTGCCCCAGATGTCAGGTGCCCCCAAAAGGGTAGGCTAAATATAGAATGCCAATAAACATGCATGCAGTAAAGAAACATTTCCTTCATCTACAAGCAAATACACCACATAGGTTGTATAGAATACAGAAGTACAGATAAACCCCAGCCACAGTAAGGAGATCGGAAGGAGGGTAACCTGGACTGCAACAGTGAACACACTCCAACATCTACATTTATGGTAGGTACACAACTGTACTATGTTCATCGTGTTTCACTGTTGCAGTCATTACTCTTGGGTTGAACCAAGCTGAGAATGGGTGACTGGACTAAATAGGATTAGGAAAGGCTATGAGGCCCTGCAGAACTGCAGTGGCAAAGCCTGCTCTAGATTTAGAGTAAAGAGGTAAGTGGTAGTGCTTTGTAAAAGTGTGCACTGAACTCCAAGTTGCAGCCTCTAAGATGTCTTTGGTTGGTACTCCTCTGAGGAAGGCTGCTGAAGTGGCTACTGCTCTGGTGGAATGAGGCCCAATGCCCTTAGGCACTGATTTGCCAAGCTGAGAATAGCAGAAACGGACGCAATGGGCTATCCATTTAAAAATAGTCTGTTTTGAGACTGCCTTTCCTTGTGATCCTGCAGCATATGACACTAAAAGTTGCTCAGTGTTTCTGAAAGCTTTAGCTTTGTCCAAGTAGAAACGTAGCTGCCTGTGTATGCCCAAAGAATGCAGAATTTTCTCACCCTTGTTCTGTGGGTTTGGATAAAAGGTAGGCAAATGAATGGTTTGGTTGAGAGCCACACTGGACACCACCTTAGGCATAAATGTTGGGTTTGTCCTCAGAGAAACCCTGTCTGGATGAAAAGTGATAAAAGGTCCCACAGCCATGAGAGCTTCTTGCAGAGGTTATTGCTAGGAGCAGAGCTGTTTTCCAGGGTAAGAATTTTATATCAGCTGTTGAGGCTGGCTCAAAAGGAGGCAGTGTGAGATTCTCCAAGACATAACTGAGGTCCCATGCCAGAATTGGTGCTCTCCTTGGAGGCCTGATGTTTTTGGCCCCTCTGAGGTACTGCCTTATTAAAGGATGAGAAAAGACAGGTGGTTCCGTATTGTAATGGGTTGAAATGGCAGAGGCACGAATCTTAACTGATGAAAAGGAAAGGCCTTTGTCCAGCATCTCAGTTAGGTATTGTAAAATCTGAGGGATATTTGGTACATGCGTGTCGATGCCTTGTTCCTGGTCCCAAGCACAGAATCTCTTCCATTTTTCTGCATAAGATTTTCTGGTACTGGGCCTCCAATATTACATCCATAACAGCTTTTGAAAGAGGAGTGTTCTGAATGGCTACATTATCCGCCATGCTGCCAGATTTAAGGTCCTGAGTTGGTTGTGCAAGATCTGATTGTTTTGTTGGGTCAGCAAGTGAGAAGTTTGAGGCAATATCCATGCTGGACCTTGAGACAAGCTCTTTAGGATTGGGTACCAGTGCTGGTGTGGCCAGTCTGGTGCAATCAGCATCACGTTTTGGCTTTTCTGGTCTGACCTTTAGGAGTACCCTGGGAAGGAGAGGCAGTGGAGGAAAGGCATATACCGTTAGATTTTTCCAGCTGAAAGATAGGGCATCCACTCTCCATGCTTGTTTGTGATAAATCCTTGTGCAAAATCTCTGTAACTAGCAGTTGTGATGGGAGGCAAATAGATCTATGTCTGGGCATCCCCATTTCCCTGTTATCATGCTGAAGACTTGTGGATCCAGTTTCCACTCGTGGGGATCCATGAGGTTTCTGCTTAGTTCGTCTGCCAGAGTATTTGTTTTTCCTGGCAGGAACTGTGCTTGCAGGTGAACTTGATAAGTCAATGCTGTGTCCCATAAGGTCATTGCTTGTCTGCAGAGGGGTTAGGAATGTGTGCCTCCTTGCTTGTTTATGTACCACATGACTGTAGTATTGTCCGTCTTTATCAGTAGCTGTCTTGGATGAAGTAGATCCTTGAAAGCTGTCGGGGCATTCTGAACAGCTAGCACCTCTTTTTGATTGATGTAAAGATGCATCTGGCTTGCAGGCCATGTGCTTGTTCTTGTGCCCTGAAAACATTTTCCTGCCATATGGGGCCCCCAGACATAATCTGATGCATCCGTTGTCAGTGTCTGTCTGGCTGTGGGTAAAGTGACTGGCAGACCCTTGCTGTGGTGACAGGCCTGTGCCCACCATCGAAACTCCTGTTGCAGGCAGGGAATGAGGGTAATTACTGTCTCCAGGCTGTGGCAATGCTGAGTCCAAAAACTTTTTAGATACCATTGTAGTTTCCACATATGCAGTCTGGCATATGGAATTAGTAGACTGCAGGATGCCATGAAGCCCAAGGCCTGCAGGATTTTCCTTGCAGATAACTGGGTCTTTGTTGCCAACTTTTTGAAGAAGTCAGTTGCCTTTGTTTGTCTGGCGTGAGACTGCCATCTGGGCAGTTGTAATTAAGCTTGCACCCAGGAATATTATCTCTTGAGAGGGTACTAGTTTTTATTTCTTTTCATTTACTGTGTACCCTAGGCAAATTAGTAATCTTTTTACAAACGCCAGATGCTTTAGAAGAATGTCTTTGTTCTCTGCTTGAATAAGGCAGTCGTCCAAATAGGGATATATTTGAATTCCTCTGTCTGCAAAATGCAATTACTGGTGCCAGGCATTTTGTGAAGACCCTGGGTGCAGTAGATAAGCCAAAGGGCAGTGCAGAGAATTGGTAGTGCATTGAGCCAGCTATGAATCTGAGGTATCTTCTGCAAGACTGTCTGATTGCGACATGCAGGTATGCCTCTTCTAGGTCCAAAGTTACGAGCCAAGCCTTCTTGCCCAGCATGGGCAGTAGCTGCTGTAGAGTCAACATCTTAGGTTCATAGGTTCATACTAGGCTATCTGCCGCCCTAGGGCATTTATAAGCCTAGCCAGAGTGTGTTTGGCTTTCGCCACCCATTTTAAATTAATTTTGTTATGCCTTTTTTTGAGGTTAGTATACTGTGCCTCTGTCTAACAGTGACACAGAAGTGATAGCCGGGGTAAACCTACGATCTCCCATCCACTCATCAAGATTCCTCTTGAAGAGAGTCAATGTGGGACTCTGCCTAACCTGGACTGGGATTTTATTCCAGAGTGAAGGGAGCCTCTGGGTTATGAATCTGTCCCTCCAGCATGTCCTATTTATTTCAGTGCTGAGGTTCAAGTCTCGAGCGTAGCTCGATGGGATTTGGATTTTCTGAGGTGCAGCATGTCCATTAATTCCAGGTTGGACATGGCTTTATCGTCAGGCACAGATTGCCTCTGAGCAGGCGGTATGCCACTGAGTAGAGCTGGAGTTTCTTTAACTGAGCAGCATATGGCATCTGTTTGAGCCCTTTGATCCTCTTGGTGAGGTACTTTTGGGGTCTTTCCAGTTGCTGCAGGTGTCTGGTAAGGTACATCCCAAAAGGGGCATTGTACTCAATTATGGGCCTGATGAGGGATGAGTAAAGAGGCACAATGACCTCCCTGATCTAGATGAATCCCTTCATGATTAGGTGGGCTATATAAAATGTTTTTCCAACCACTTTGTACGTGGTTGTCAAATGAGAGATTGCTATCAACTTGGGTCCCCAGGTCCCTAATTACTTCTTCTGTACTTAATGGATTACCACCTATGTGGTAATTTGTGGGCACTTTGTTTTTGCCAAAGGGGATGACTATACACTTTTTGGCGTTTAAGCTTGAGGCCATGGCTCTGGCACCAGTTGTCTGTTTCTATGAGGCCCTTTTGGAGGATGCTTGTGTCGGCTGGAGAGTTGATTATGGCGCCCAGTTTGCAGGCATCTGCGAACTTGGTCAGCCACAGCCCTTCCGTGTTGGCCTGTACCGCCGAGAAATATATACCGAACAAGAGAGGTCCCAGGACTGAGCCTTGTGGGACGCCACTTGTAACTGGTTTGGAGTCTGACATGGCTCCAGCAATTCTAACCATGTGGGTTCTGTCCTTGAGCCAGTTTGCAACCCATCTAGTGACATAGGGGTTTATATTTAAGCTGGTGAGCTTATCTATAATGCCCGAGTGGGGTATTGTATCGAAGGCTTTTGTGAGGTCCAGGTAGGTTGTGTGGAACACCTTCCCCTCGTCAATGGCCTTGGTGACTGTTTCAAAGAAATCGACCTGGTTTAAGAGGCAGGATCTGCCCTTAAAGCCAAACTGGGTAGGATCCAGTGTCTGTAGGTCTCCAATATCTTTATTTATGAGGTCCATGATGATCCTTTCCATAGCTTTGCAGACCAAGCTAGTCAGGCTTATGGGGCGATAGTTTCCAGGATCCGTTGAGGCACCACCTTTGTGGAGAGGGACCACTGTTGCTGTACGCCACTCTTTGGGTACATATCCTGTAGTAAGGCTAAGATTGAACAGTAGTTTTATGTTTGGGTTTAGCTCTTCTTGGAGTTCATGTAGGACGCAGCCCGGGACACCATCTGGTCCCATTGATGCTGTGTTTTTTGCTTTGGAGAGGGTGGCTCTTACCTGAGCATCTGAGATGTCAGGGGGGCAAGCACTCTGTTGGGAAAGATATTTGCCCTTTTGGTGGGGAGGGGGGGTGGGAGAAGTTTGCACTGAACCTGTCAGCTAGGATGTTGGCAATGTCTGTGGGCTCGGTGTATTTTTTGTCATTTTGGACTAATTCTGAGCATATCTGGGAATTCCCACCCAGGTTCCTAACATAACTAAAGAAAGTCTTGTGATTATCCTCAGTGTCCTGTGCAATTTTTCTCTCGAAGCTGGCCTTAGACGATTTTATGAGTGCCCGTAGTTTTTTTGCTAATACTGATCAGAGATGCCCTCCCTTTTTGGGATATTTCTCTATCATGTAGTAGCTTCCTCCTTCTATTGTATAGTTTGTTTATGGCTGGGGTCCACCAGACAGGACGTCTGCCTTTGGAAGATTGGGTCTTGGTTTTATTTGGGATTGCATGATCCATGCATTCCTGAAGGTGTTCATAGAACGCGTTTATAAAGGATTCTGCGGTCTGGGCAGATTTTCCACAGGCCCGAGGGCTTTGAAGGATTCCTTTCGGTTTTGAGGAGTGTGAAATTTCCTTTAGAAGTTTTTCACTGTGGTTTTCTGGGCAGGGGGTGGGTGGGATGTGAATATCCAGTGAGATTAGTTTATGGTCTGATCTTACCAGTGAGGATACACTTCTGGTCTGGAGCATAGTGTCCCCATGTTGGTGATGATCAGGTCCAGTATGTTTTCCCTCTTGTGGAAGTGGTAACAAGTTGTTCCATAGCATTTGAGTTTATAAATTCTAGGAACCTTTGGGCTAGGGTGTTGGAGCTAGAGTAATGCTCCCAGTCTATGTTTGGGTAGTTGAAGTCGCCCAATATAATGGTGTTTGGAGAGACCTTCATATTTTCCAGTATTCTCAGGAAGGCCGAGTGGGGTTCCTGTGTTTGGGAGGGTGGTCTGTAGCAGGCTATAAACTGGAAGGCAGTTTTACCCACAGTTAGTTGCACGTGGATAGTCTTTGATGCTTCGTGCTGTGCCACCAACCTGGAGGTGTGGGTATCTTTGACGAATATTGATACTCCCCCTCCTTTTGTGGTTCGGTCCAAGTTTTGGGGCCTTGAACTTTGGAACTTCCAGAAACGTGTTTAGTATAGACAGGTCCAGTATTGGTCTCCAGGTTTTGTCCTTTCTGGGCACTAAGAAAAGTCTGGAGTAAATTCCTTGCCCCTGCTCTTCTTGTGGTACTTGTTGAATGGCCCTCATGCCCATGAGGGCTGTAATTTGCTTTTGTGCCTCTGTCCACTGATTGTGTGGCAGGTCTAGCATGCCTTCTGCCCTTGGTAGGGTGCGAAAATGGAACCTGTAGCCTTGGGACACTATGTTCAAGACCCATTTGTCTTGGGTAATCATTTGCCAATTTGGTGGGAAAAGTGCTCGTTTCCCCCCCAAGGGGGCTGTCAAAAGAAAAGTGCTTGGCTCTGGCAGAGGAAAGTCATTGGGACTGTTTCCTGTATGGTTGCGATTTGTCTTCTCCACTTTTGGAAGTAGGAGCACCCCATTGTTTAGGCTTGTATGAGCCTTGGGGCTGAGATCTGCCTCTGGGACGTCTGTATCTGCCTCTAAGAACCAATTTTTTGAAGGCCAGTTCCTGCTAAATCTGGGTGGCGGTACCTGTAAGAAATCCTTAACTGTCTGCATGGATTTCACTTTATCCTCCATTTTCTTCAACACCTCTTCGGCTTCAGCAACAAACAAAATATCATGCTGTAATGGAGCATCTAATAATTTTGCTTTAACATGATCAGGCAGATTCTGTTCCTTTAACCAAGCATACCTTCTAGTAACAGAACTTGTAACAGCGGCCCTGCAAGAGGCCTCCAGTGAATCATAACCACATTGCAAAGTATGCTTTCCCACTTGTTCAGCTGCATGCAATAAATCCTGCATTTCCTTGTTCTCTGAACTTTCAGAATTTGGCAACATTTTCTGTTTAGGCAGTGACATTAAGTATTGCTGATATTTAAGCATATGAAACTGACAATTTAAAGCCCTTACAGCCAAGGTAGCAGAAGTGTAAACTTTTTCCCCCCATCTGTCCAGTGCCCTAGAATCCCTATCAGAGGGGACAGGGTTTTTTGCAGTGGAAGCTTTAACCCCTCTGGGACACAGATATAGTTTCTGGGTCAGCAGCGGGGTTTTTGTATAAGAATTTATCAGAATCTGGGACTCTGTAGTATCTGTCTGGCTTAGCAGGTGCAGGGGGTAAACAGTCAGGGGACAGGCCAAACACTGAAAATACATCTACAATGTCTAGAATAGGTGGAATAGCAAGGGGTCTGTGCTGAGGAAGAAGCAGGTAGTCTCTGAGCCTTTTCTTAGACTGAGTAATCTTGGCTCTCCTAGTGGAAATGCTCCCTCTTAGTATGCAGGGTTTCCACAAAAGAATAATCCTCAGGAGTAGAGGCTGAAGGAATGGATTCTTCAGCAACAGAATCCTCATAGGGGGGAATAGAATAATCCTGTTCGGAAGAGGAATCAGAGAAATAGAAATTTTAACAGAAGAATCGTATTCTGTCTCTTGCCTAGGCTTTCTTATCAGGAGGGAGATGGGAACCCCTGATCAAAGTAATTAGGTCTTCGGCCATTTTGAGCATCTGTTTTATAGGCATGGAAGTCTGAGTAAGAGAATGCTGTACTTGTTTCTTTGTCTTTAGAGCTGCTTTAGTCTTTGAAGCTGAAGATGGTTTAACATAACAGTATAGGTCTGAAGACACCCTCAGAAGCCGATGCTTGCTCAGCGGCTCCGGACCCATCTGAGGGAATGATTTCCGAGTGTCCAATACCTTGAGTATCCACAGGCCCAGTCGGCCCCACGTGGGAGTCGGAAGCGGCCTGTGGCTCTGAGGTAGCGGGCACCAGGAGCTGCAAAAGCGCCTCACTGAGAACTGGCGACTGGCCTACCGGAGGCCTCGTCGATTTTGGACCTCGGATGCCTACCCTTTTCCTTGTCCTTGCGTTTTTTGTAAACTCCGGTCGGCTGTTCCGATGGCATTATATAATTAAACCTTCGTCCAAAGTAATGAAGTGCAAAATCGAACTGACGCTTAATAGTGCGTTGGTTAAATCTAGCACAAAACCGACAGCTAGCTACATCGTGGTCAGGGCCTAGGCAAGGAATATAGTAAGAGTGTAAATCCTTATAAGGTATTTGCTTCCCACAAGAAATAAAATTGTTAACTTTTTCTGACATCGGTCTGGAGCAAGAAAAAAGTTTCCCCAATGGGGTACAAGACTTCGGTTCTGAAATTCGGATTTGAAAATGTCAGAGTCGGCCGACCGGCACTTGCGAACTGCTTTTGCTTTGGGCACCGCGCAGCAAGAAAGACTGAAGAAAATGGCATCGGCTGCATCTTTTATACCCCTGGAGCACTGACGTCAGGGAAGAGGCGACAGCAACCGACGCCGGACCAGTACTTTGGAATTCAGGCCGACTGCAGGTAGCCTGCCAGCAGGATAACCCAAGAGTAATGACTGCAATAGTGAAACACTACGAACATCATATTTTACTTGAATTCTTTTACTCCTCAGGAGAATTGACATGTTTTCGAATAATGGAAACTATCCTGAGGCAATTTTACAATCATTTTTCTTGTGTTTAGCTCTGCTCCTATGTATGTAATAGATTGACAGGGAATAAGGCAGATTTTTTGAAGTTTATTGTGATGCCTAGTTGAGCACATGATGTGATGTGTAATCTCGTGTTTCTATAAGTTCTTGCCTGGTGGTAGCAGTGTGGAGCCAGTCGTCCAGATAAGGAAACACCTGGAATCTGTGACGTCTCAGGTGATCCGTGACTACTGCCATGCATTTGGTTAACAACCTGGGGGCTGTGGTGAGACCAAAGGGCAGAGCCCTGAATTGGTAATGACTAGCCCCTAGCCAGAAGCCTAGAAATCTCCTGGACCGTCTTTGTCCATTTTTTATATGAAAGTACATGTCCTGAAGATCTATGGAGCACATCCAATTGTCCTGACCCAGAAAGGGGAGAATGGACTGCAGTGTTACCATCCGGAACTTTTCTTTTTGTACAGATTTGTTTAACCTGCTGAGATCCAGAATTGGTCTCCAGTCCCCTGTCTTTTTGGGCACCAAAAAGAATCTTCAGTAAGTTCCGGATCCTACTTGGTCTGCGGGGACTTCCTGGATTTTTTTTTTTCTAGCAGTCTTGAAACTTCTGTGACTGCCTGATCCCATAGATTGGATGGGACATCTGGGATGGATTTTTTTGAAACACAAGGGTGTTGACTAAAGGGAATCTTGTAACCTCCGGATATAAAGGCTAGTACCCATTTGTCTTTTGTAATATTTTGCCAGGCGGTTAGGTACAATGAAAGCCTTCCCCAACTGCCTCCAGAGTTCAGCAGTCGGGCATCCCTTCAGAGATGATGATAGGATTTGGAAGAGAACGTATCTGTCACCCTGATTTTGCGGACCCCCTCTGCCACGAGGGCGGCATCTGCCATTATTTCCCCCTCTACCCCTGGGGGAAAATTCACCATGTGCATCAGGCAAGAGTCCCTGGGATTTTCGAAACCACATCTTTCCACCCTTCTGACTTTTTGGGTATGGTCTGGTAGGAGTAGAAAAATGGACTCCGACATCAGAGAGCATCTTGCCTTCCTGCTGGCACCTGGTAAGCGTACCTTTCACCTGAGGCCCAAAGAGAGAGGAGCCATCGAAGGTGGTACTGGTGAAGGATGCCCTGAAAGGTTCCGCAAACTGACAGCCAAGAATGTCTAAGAGCTACTCCTGTTCCCACAGCTCTACTCACTCTATCGGCTGCATATGAAATAAGCCTCATGGAGGAGTTGACTAGTGAATTACGAGTCGCAAGCTGGGTAGCTACCTTGGCTGAAGCTCCCTCAGCTGTAGGATCTTGTAGAGTCTCTCCAAGCTCTTTTTAGGAGATCCCTCTGAAGCCTAGTAAAATGGGAAAGATAATTCAAGGACCTAAGGGAGAAGGTCAGTGAAGAAAATTAGAAGTTATGTACTCACCATAACGTTCCATCTGAGTAGGTGTATTCATTTGTCTGCAACCTGTGGGTTATGGATCCGATATCGGATCCGAACCGGCATGGTTTTCCAGCTATGGATCCAAGCTCTCAGCTCCTCCCCTCACCCATAATGCCCTGCTCTACCCTCATGACCTCAGATCGAGTTTGCCAAAGCAACAACACCCTGAAAAGGGTAACATAGAATATGCAGGAAACTGAAAGGCCAGGGGATAGGAGGAGGATGGTTGCAGACAAATGAATACACCTACTCAGATGGAACGTTATGGTGAGTACATAACTTCTAAATCTGAAGTAGGATATTCATTTGTCTGCAACCTGTGGGACAGAGTCCCCAGCTACCTGAATCTTGGGCCGGCATCATGGAAGGATATTCCGGAGCACCGTGGAGCCAAAGGATGCTCTACCCCTAGATGCAAGATCCAACTTATAGTGGGAAATAAAAGTATGAGATGAAGCCCACGTGGCTGCTGCACAAATATCATCTAGAGGAATCCTAGCCTTGAAGGCTGCCGAGGTAGATACTGACCGGGTTGAATGGGCATGAACACCCTCGGTCGGGCCTTCCTGAAGCTTGATAAGCCAATAAGATGCACTGTGAAATCCAGCGGGACAGAGAAACTTTAGAAATTGGCTTGCCCAAATTGAATTTTGCAAAGGAAATAAACAACTGGTCGGATTGCCTATGACCAGCCGTCCTGTTCAGATAAAATCTAAGTTGCCTGTGAACATCTAATGAATGGAGCTTATATTCACCTTTGTTTTCATATTTAGGGAAGAAAACAGGGAGGTTAATGGACTGATTGATGTTTGCTTCAGAAGCGACTTTAGGAAGAAAGGACGGGTTGGTCCTGAGGTAGACACGGTCCGGATGAAATACCAAGTAAGGAGGTTTAGCTGATAATGCTTGAAGCTCAGAAACTCTCTTGGCGATGTAATGGCTACCAAAAAGGCTGTCTTGTAGGACAAGAATTTGAGATCCACCGTAGCAGCTGGCTCGAAAGGAGGCGGTCAAGGCCTGTAGAACCAGAGAGAGGTCCCAAGGAGGAACGCTTGCTTTATAGGGGCCTGAGAAGAAAAGTACCTTTAAGAAAACTTTTACACAATTTGGCTGACATAAGAGGATTAGAGTCATGGCCAATGTGATAATGAGAAATTGCCGCCAGTTGTACTTTGACTGTGGAACTGCTGGCACCATCGTTAAAGAGAGTGGTTAGAAAGTCAAGCACTAATGGAAGAGGAACCGTGAAGGGATTCAGGCCTTGCCGCCGCCCACAAAGAAAACGTTTCCACTTGCTGCGGTAAACCTTTCTAGTGGATGGTTTATGAGCTGCCACCAAAATTGCCTTAACCGGTGACGAAAAACCGAGTCCTGATCAAGAGTGGAACTGGAGCAGCCAAGCGGTCAGCTTCAGGTTGTCCAGATTCGGAGGAGGAATGCAGGATGGATGGGATATCAGATCCGGGATGGGATCTAGAATCCAAGGAGGATTCACCGAGTGAGACCTTAGGAAGGGGAACCAGATCTGTCGAGGCCAAAGAGCAATGAGAATCATTCTGCAACCCACCAGAGAGGCTTTCTGAAGAACTTGGAGCATCAGAGGCAAGGGTGGATAAGCATACAGAAGACCGGGTGGCCAAGCATGCACCAGAGCGTCTCTTGGGGTACCTCCGGAGGAGGTATCAGAGCGAAAAACTGTCGCACTTGGTGTTTGAGGGAGAGGCAAAAAGATCGCATGAAGGGGTTCCCCACGTGCGAATATGCCCGCTACTCGACAATTGAGAGACCACCGTAAGGGGTCAGAATGGTGCGACTGAGCTTGTCCGCTAGGATGTTGGACCGACCGGAATGTGCGTTGCTATTAAGCGGTTGGTGGAGATTGCCCATTCCCAAACTCTCATGGCTTCTCGACAAAGAGGGTAAGACCTTGTTCCCCCTTGCTTGCTGATGTACCAGACAACAGACATGTTGTGCGATTGAATCGCAATTGTTCCCAAGGGAAGAAAGTCCTGAAGTGCTAGCAACGCTAAGAGCACTGCTCTCATCTCTAGAACATTGATATGCAGTAAGGTCTCTGAATCGTCCCACGTGCCTTGGACGGTCCGGCCAGCAAAGTGCCCCCCCACCCGAGGCGGGAGGCGTCCGTGGTCACCGTGGCGAGAGGGGAGAAGCACAAAAGGGCGGCCCTGTGGAGATCCGGGGAGTGAAGCCACCACAAGAGGGACAGCTTGCAAGCCTTGCTGATCGCTATGGGATGATGCATGGGGAGAGCAAGGTATGACCACTGTACTAAGAGCGTCTACTGTAGAATGCATATTGAGCCTGGCAAGAGGAAGAAGTGCTATAGCAGATGCCATGGACCCTAGAGCCCTCAGGACCAACTCCGCGGAACGGAACTTGAGTGGAGAATGGCCCGCACCTGGAGCTGCAGATTTTGAACTCTGTCCGCAGTGAGGAAGGCTCGTAAACTCCTTGTGTCTAGCCTGGCCCCTATAAAATCTAAGAGCTGTGTGGGCCAGGTTGGATTTCTTTGTATTTATTGTGATGCCCAGAAAGGAGCAAGATGGAGAAAGGAGTCTCAAGGCCAATAAAAGTAGATGCCTTGTTGGGGCGGAAGCCAGTCGTCCAGGTAGGGAAACACCTGCACTCCCTGAAGCCTCATGTGGGCCGCTACCACTGCTAATACTTTGGTGAACACCCTGGGGGCTGTGGTGAGACCAAAGGGAAGGACCCGGAACTGGTAGTGACTGGCTCCCAGCCGGAAGCGAAGAAACCTCCTGGAGCGCCTGTCCATCAGGATGTGGTAGTACGCGTCCTTGAGGTCTATCGAGCACATCCAGTGATTTTCTCCCAGAAGGGGGAGAATAGATTGCAGAGTGACCATTCGGAATTTTTCTTAGGGACTGCCAGATTCAAGAGAGAGAGGTCTAGGATTGGTCTTAGTTCCCCCGTCTTCTTTGGCACTAAAAAGAATCTGGAGTAGAACCCTGATCCGATCTGGTCTGGGGGGACGGGCTGGATGGCTCTTTTCTTTAGCAGATGGCCAATTTCTGCCAAAGCGGCCTCCCATTGACCGGGTGGGACGTCTGGGAGGGATTTCAACTTTGGAAGGTGAAAGAAAGGGATGCGATATCCTCTGGATATGATTTGGAGAACCCAGCGGTCCGATGTTATGGACTCCCATGCCGCTAGGTGCCCCGAAAAACGTCCCCCGACTGCCTCCAGAGTGGAGCAGTCGGGCAACCCTCAGGGTTGCTGCGCGGGCCGTTCAGAGAAAGGTTCCCTGGACCAAGTTTCTGGGAGCCCTCTGCCTCTAGGGCGGCGTCCTCCCTGTCCTCCTCTGCCACGGAAGGTCTGGTTGTCCGGAGCAGGCTGGGGCTGCTGCGTCTTCTGGACCCAGTACTTCTTCTGTCCCTTTTGGTTCCTAGAGTAGGGCCTCTGGGGTGCAGAGAAGCGGATTCCGACGGCAGACAGCGTCTTCCCGTCCTTCTCGCTCTGGGTCAACGTCTCGCGAACGGTTTTGCCAAAAAGAGCAGAACCATCAAAGGGGGCATTCGCAAATGACGCTTTGAAGGGCTCAGAAAAATCGCAGTGACGGAGCCAGGCCTGACGTCTAGTGACTAGTCCTGTCCCCGCAGCTCTAGCGGCGCCTTCCGTTGCATGGGAGAGTAGCCGCATAGAGGTATTAGTTACTGACCTAAGAGTGGCCATACGGGTGGAGTGTAGAACCCTGTCCTCCTCCGAAATGGACTCTGGGGGAGATGCAGCGTATTCTTTAATAAGATCTCGCTGCATCCTGATGACATGTGCCAAGTAGTTGAGCGCCCTTACCGAGAAGGTCGCTGAACTAAACATCCGCTTCCCCAAGCGGTCCATCATCCGAGACTCCTTGCTCGGGGGGTGGACTGAGGGACTCTCCTGAGACAGTTCCCTCTTGGTGGCCGCCGCCGTCAACATGGCATCTACCGGAGGCCCCTTACTCCAATGGGCACGGTCGGACGGTGGGCTAAGGATCCTATCTGGCCTCTTAGGAATTGGCTCCACGGTGTCCGGTTCCTTCCACGCCCTGGTGGTAATAAGGTCCACCAGGGGGTCGGCAGGAGGGGACACCTAAGAGGTAGACGGGCCCGCTTCGAATGCCTCCAAGAACACGGACTCGTCCGAGGAAGACTTGGGGGCAGACCACCCTTACGGAGCATTTCCATGATGTCTCCAAATGAGACATCCTCGGGGTGACCGTGGGAGCCTTCCCTTCCTCCAAGTCCGTGTCTTCTGTGAGAGACTCGGGAGTCAATGTGCCTCCTTTTGCATCGTATGCTTGCGAGGACATCCTCTGGGGGCTGTCAGAGGAGTCCTCACAAGCAGCAACTTGTTCCATTGGAGCAACTTGGGGCACAGAAGCGGGCTGTCCCAGGGGCCGGATGGTGGAAGCCTGGCCCAGTGCAGAGGGAGCGGGACGGGCCGAACAAGTGCCGGGGTCCGGAGACCCTCAACAGAGCCCTCTCCACTACATCAAACGCCGAGGGAGCCGACCTCGACCAAAGGATCCGACAATCGGCTCCCCTCGGATCCGAAGAGTGGATCGGAGCCGGCGCCGCGCCGGATCCGAAGGGACAGTGCTCCGTCACAGACGGCGCCGAAGGAGCACTGCTCCCCCCGGTTCCGAGGCTCCGCTCCAGGCTCCGAGAGGTCAGCTCTGTCGCACTCGAGGGCAGGGTCGGATCCGGCACAAGTACTATCGGCGCCGACCCACCCCGCCCGGCTGCTCGGCTCCAGCTGCTCAACCCGGATAGCGGGTCGGAGAAGGAGCAATAGGTTTAAAAAAGGGTGTTGAGCTCCCCCCCAGAGGGGGGGGGGAGGCAAGAGCACTCCCATCTGCATCTGGGCCTGGATGAATCTTCTCATCATCCGGTCCAGATCAGCATCTGAAAGGCTATATGTAGATCTCGAGGCTACCGAGGTAGGCCTGGAGTGCCTCCTCGATAGCCTCGACGGAGATCGGGTCTCCTCCTCCTCAGGACCCGGTGAAAAGCACACTGGGGACCGGAGTCGAAGGAGGAGACCGAGCCGACAACGGAGCCGGGAGAAGCCAGCTTGGCTGGCGGGGCGAAACAGAGGTCTCGGCCCGCCACTTGTGGTGCTTCTCCTCCGGTCCTTTTCTAGCATCCCTCTCCTCTCCAGAAACGGGAGGTTGAGTCCCAGGAGCAGGAGGGGGTGCTACGGAGGGAAGAACCGGCCGGTTACTCCCCGGAAGGAGCGGAGGTCGGAGCAGAGTCCGGCGGTAAAGGCCGCCAAGACAAGCTTGGACCTCCGCTCCTTCAGTGCCCTGGGGTTGAACCCTGCACAAATGGAGCATCCAGATGTGAGGTGTTCAACCCCAGGCACTAACACAGAGTGTGGCCATCAGCGGGGAGAGCTTATGGCCACACTCGAGCATTTAGAAAATATAGATTTGGGCTGATCAGCCATCCCAATCTATAAAGCTACTAACTAAAGTAACTAAAACAAATACACACACAGGCCCAACACACACACTACAACAGCGAGGGAGAAAAAAAAATACTTAATTTAACTCTAAAGTAAACTATCAAAGAGGAATACCTAAACTTTCACACAAATATGCACAAAAAACTTCAAAAACTCTGAATTAACAGTTAGAAAACTAGCACTTAGCGGAGAGCTATAGATACCAATCCAGTCACCATGCGCGGCAAACGAGATCTGAGGTCATGAGGGTAGAGCAGGGCATTATGGGTGAGGGGAGGAGCTGAGAGCTTGGATCCATAGCTGGAAAACCATGCCGGTTCGGATCCGATATCGGATCCATAACCCACAGGTTGCAGACAAATTAATATCCTACTTCAGATCATTAGTTTCCCATATCTGTCTATTGTGTGAGAGTCTTTATTCGGTGGATGGACAGACGAGGAGGTTTCAGCTAACTCTCTCTTTGCGGCTGCTGTTACCACCATGGCATCGACTGGGACCCCTTTAGTTAAAAATAGTTAGTCTTGGGGAGCCGTGATAAATTTACTGGGTCTCCTCGGGACTGGCTCCATGGAATCTGGAGCTGACCAAGCCTTTTGAGACACTACAGACACTAGTGGATCAAAAGGTGGAGACACCCAGGAGGTGGAAGGTTGGGAACCAAATGCATCCAGATATACAGACTCGTCCTTGGAGGGGGCTAGGGAAGTCCAACAAGGCCTCTGCCCGAGAATCTCAAGGATGTCCGAAAAGGCAACATCTTCAGAGGGAGACCCCTCTGATTCATCCAGGTCTGTATCTGAGGTGACAGGAGTCTAGATGTTCCTCTTGCACTTCTTCCAGGGAGCCTGCCCTGAATGCTCTGGGGAGGCTTCAGAAGAGGAGGGTTCACCCAATGGGGTTGTCCTGGGGCATAGGTTCCCTACACTTTGGGGCTGGAGGAGAACAGGGGGTCACAGGCACCAAGGGGGACTGAGCCGATGGAACAATTAGTGGAGCAGTCTGTGAGGATAGCACTCTCCGCATGACCTTGAAGGGGCCACGGTCTCGACACAAGGAGGGCTCCAGCCCAGAGGAGACCAGAACACCACCCTGTGCCAAGGGCAAAGGCTCCAAGGACGATGTGGGAGCCGAGCTCAAGTGAGCAGACACTCAGAGAGGGAGAGCAGGGTCGGACAAGGGTCCGATGCCTCTTCCCCCCTCGGAGCCGATGAGCAAGCTTCGGCACCCAGATACCTCGATGGGTGGAAGAATCTAGGTAATTGGGGCCAGCGTCGGAGACGATGAGGATGGTATTGGAGCCAAAGGAACCACTATCGGAGCGTCCATAGACTCCGGCTCCGAACTAAGTATAGTCTGAGGAGGAATAGAAACTGAAGCAGATGGAGCAGAAGCCTGTTGAGGTGGGCTCGAAAGCATTTTATCAAGGGCCTGTAACTTAAGCAATCTACTGACCATTCTCTCCACATCATGATCCAATAATCTGGAAGATCGAGAGGAGTGGGAAGATGAGCGATGACTAGATTTGCTTTGGATTAATGGTGAATGTGGCACCAAGCAAATCGGCTCCAAAGAAGGAAACCTAGCTCTTTTGTGACTCCGAGACGGCTCCGAGGTAACAGTTGGAGCCGACGGAGGGGGTAAGTCTTGTTGGTGGCCAGCTGGCACCAACACACTTGGTTTGTCAAGCTCACAGGTCGGTTCTGAACAAGGAGCCGACGGCTTAACTGGTTTCAAAGGTTTCACTGGTTGAGATGCTTTAGCCGGCGAATCCTGTTCATTCCATAGAGGATAAGGCTTGTTTTTCCGCTCCTGCAGGACCCTTGGACTAAAGGCATGCAGAGCCCTGAAAGCAATAAACACAAAGTACAGTTGTGTACACTTACCATAAATGTAGATGTTGGAGTGTATTCACTGTTGCAGTCATTACATTTGGGTAATCTGCTGGCAGGTTGCCCTCAGTCGGCCTGAACAACAAACTCTTGGGTCCTGCGTCAGTTGCTGTCTCCTCTTCCATGACGTCAGGTCGTCAGGGGTATAAAACATGCAGCCAATGCCATTTTATTCTGTTTTTCTTGCCCCAGATGTCAGGTGCCCCCCAAATGGGGAGTATATATATATATATATATATATATATATATATATATATATATATATATATATATATATATATATATATATATATATATATATATATGTATATATATATATATATATATATATGAATAAACAGATATACGTAAATGCCCTTTTAGCAACAAACTGTACTTTAATCTAAAAGCAAATACACCACAAAGGCTTTAGTATATAGTGAAGGAAAGAAAAGGTATCGAAAAAGGGGGATGGCGGGTGGGTAACCTGGACTGCAATAGTGAACTGTACTATGTTCGTGTTTCACTGTTGCAGTCATTACACATTTGGGTAGAATCCCAAAGCTATGGATAAGAGAATGGAACTAAATAACATTAGGAGAGGCTATAAGGCCATGCAGAACTGCAGTGGCAAAGCCTGCCCTGAATTTGGAGAAGAGGCAAATGATAATGCTTTGTGAAGGTATGAACAGAGCTCCAAGTAGCAGCCTCTAGAATGTCTTTGGTTGGAACCCCTCTGAGAAAAGATGCTGAGGTAGAGGCAGCCCTGGTGGAATGCGACTTGATCCCCTTGGGCACAGGTTTACCATAGTGCAAGTAGCAGAAACGAATGCAGTGGCTTTATCCACTTAGAAATAGTCTGCTTTGATATAGCCTTCCCCTCTGATCCTGCAGCAAATGCCACCAGTAGTTGCTCAGACTTTCTTAGAGATTTGGTCCTGTTTAAATAGAATCTTAGTTGCCTGTGTACATACAATGAATGCAGAATCCGTTCCTCTTGTTCTGCGGATTTGGGTAAAATGTTGGCAGGTGAATTGTCTGGTTAAGAGCCACACTGGATACCACCCTTAGGCATAAAAGGATTGGTCCTGAGGGACACCCTGTCCGGGTGAAATGTAATAAAAGGCTCCACAGCCATGAGAGCCTGTAGTTCTGAAACCCTTCTTGCTAAAGTGACTGCCGAGAGGAAAGCCGTTTTCCAAGATAGAAATTTTATATCCGCAGTAGCTGTTGGTTCAAAAGAAGGCAGGGTGAGTTTTTCCAGCACAAAGTTGAGGTCCCATGCAGGAGTTGGTAATCTTCTAGGAGACCTTAAATTTTTGGCCCCTCTAAGATACTGTTTAAGCAGAGGATGAGAAAAGAGGGGAGGCTCTGTGTTGTAATGAGCCGAGATGGCAGAGGCATGGATTTTTATTGAAGAAAAAGATAGGTCCTTGTCAAGCATTTCAGTCAAATATTGTAAAATCTAAGGGATATTGGGCTTTGCTGTGTCTGTTCTTTGTGCTTGGCTCCAAGCACAGAATCTCTTCCATTTATCAGCATAAGATTTTCTAGTACTAGGCCTTCTGGCTTCCAAAATGACATCCAACACAGATATACTGAGAGGAGATGTTTGAATAATTAAATGATCGGCCATGCTGCAAGGTTCAGAGTTTGGAGATGGGTGTGCAGAACTTGATTGTTCTGCTGAGAGAGTAGATTAGGTATTTGAGGCAAGTACCAAGGAGGAAGTTGAGGCATATTCCTTAGAACTGGGTACCAGTGCTGGCGAGGCCAGTCCGGAGCAACTAGGATCATTTTTGGTTTTTCCTGTCTGACTTTTAGTAAGACCTTGGAGAGAACAGGCAGAGGAAAGGCATAGACTGATAGGTTTTTCCAACTGAAGGATAGGGCATCCACTTTCCATGCTTTTCCGTGATAAGTTCTTGTGCAGAATTTGTCTAGTTGATAATTTTGGGGAGAGGCAAATAGATCTATGTCAGGTCTCCCCCATTTCTGTGTTAACATGCTGAAGGTTTGTGGATCCAGTTTCCACTCGTGCGGGTCCATAAGATTTCTGCTTAGGTCTGCCAGAATATTTTGTTTTCCTGGCAGGAATTGAGCTTGAAGATGTATTTGGTAAGTCAAAGCTGTGTTCCATAATGCCATGGCTAGTCTGCAAAGGGAATAGGAATGTGTAGCCCCCCTGCTTGTTTATGTACCACATAACTGTGGAGTTGTCAGTCTATCAGTAGTTGTCCTGGATGAAGTAAGTCCTTGAATGCTGTCAGAGTATTCTGAAAGTACAGTTTTGTACCTACCATAAATGTAGATGTCCGATAGGAATGCATCTGCAGTCCTTACAAATGGGTTGTCCTGTCGTCAGGCAGCCCTTCGGTCGGCCGGATTCCAAAGTCTGGGTCTGGCCTCGGCTGGTGTCGCACTTCACCCGACGTCATAGCTGCAGTTATTCGAGTATAAAGGCATCAGCCGACGCCATTTTCCTCTGTTTCTTGCCCCAGATGCCCTCTAGGAAGGCTAAATTTGGATAAATGCAAATGATTCCAAATAGTAGAGAGCAAACAAAAAATAAGCAAGTATGTAGATATATACAAACAAATACACCATAATAGATTCCCCCAGCTAGCTACAAGATGGGCAAATACCCTAGGAGTACCACAGAGGGGAAGGAGGGTGGGTAATCCTGACTGCAGATGCATTCCTATCGGACATCTACATTTATGGTAGGTACAAAACTGTACTATGTTCTTCAAGGCTGCATCTGCAGTCCTTACAAATGGGTAGAGTACCATAGCCAAACTGGGGGAGGAGGAGAAATAAAATTATGGTGTAGTTAAGATCCCTTGCAAAACAGCAGTGGCAAAACCTGCTCGGGATCTAGAGTATAAAGGTAAATTGTAATGCTTGGCAAATGTATGCACGGAGCTCCAAGTAGCAGCCTCTAAAATGTCTTTGGTAGCCACTCCTCGTAGAAAAGCTGTGGTAGTGGCTGTAGCCCTTGTAGAGTGAGGCCTGATGTTTTCTGGAGTTGTCTTCCCATGGTAGGAGTAACAAAATCTAATGCAATTTCCTATCCACTTAGAGATTGTCTGTTTTGAAATTGCTTTCCCTTCCATTCCTGTTGCATATGCTACCAGTAGCTGGTCAGTTTTTCTATTGCCCTTGGTCCTGTCCAGGTAGTAGCGTAATTGTCTATGTACATCCAAGGTATGCAACAATCTTTCTCCCCTGTTCTGTGGGTTGGGGAAGAATGTAGGTAGGTGGATAGCCTGATTCAAAGATACTCTGGAGACCACCTTAGGCATAAAAGTAGGATTTGTTCTCATGGACACTCTATCTTGATGGAAGATTAGGAAGGGCTGTACTGCCATTAATGCCTGTAGCTCAGATACCCTTCTTGCTGAAGTGATTGCCAGCAGGTAAGCAGTTTTCCATGATAAGTATTGTAATTCTGCTGTTGCTGCTGGTTCGAAAGGAGGGAGTGTCAATTTTTCTAGCACAAAGTTCAAGTCCCATGCTGGCAATGGTGGCTTCCTAGGTGGTTTTACATTTTTGATTCCTCTCAGAAACTGCCTGAGCAGAGGATGTGAGAAGACTGGAGGATTCAAGTCGTATTTTGCTGAAATAGCTGATGCATGAATCTTAATGGAAGAATAGGACAGGCCTTTGTGGAAGAGCTCTGCCAAGTATTCCAGGATGTTGGCTATGTTTACCAGTGACACATTTTCTCCTTTTGCAGTACTCCAAATGAGATATCTTTTCCATTTTGCTGAATAATTTTTCCTTGTTGAGGGTCTGCGAGCCTCCAAGATAATGTCTTTAACCCTTTGGGATAAATTGGGGTTAACTGGTCTTATGCAATGTTCCAGGCAGTCAGCTGCAGTGTTTTCAGGTTTGGATGCAGGGTGTTGTAGTTGTTCTGTGTTAACAGCAATGGAACTAGTGGTAGGGGCCATATTTGTTCCCGAGACATGCTCCTCAGTAATGGGTACCAATGTTGCCTTGGCCAGTCTGGAGCTATCAGAATGATCCTTGGACGGTCCTCTTTGATCTTCAATAGCACCTTGTGCATCAAAGGAAGTGGTGGGAATGCATATGCTGTCAGGTTTTTCCAACTGAAAGATAGGGAGTCCACCTTCCAAGCAAGTGGGTGGTACGTCCTTGTGCAGAATTTCCTTAGTTGGTGATTGTGTGGGGATGCAAATAAGTCTATTTCTGGGAGTCCCCATTTTCTTGTAATGGCTTTGAAGATGTCCGGATGCAGCATCCATTCGTGGGCATCCGTGGTAGTTCTGCTTAGTATGTCTGCTAGAATGTTTTCTTTTCCTGGTACAAAAATTGCTTGTAACTGGATGTTGTAGCTCAGGGCCACATTCCAGAGGTCCACTGCCATCCGGCAGAGGGTACGAATGTGTTCCTCCTTGTTTGTTGATGTACCACATAACTGTGGTATTGTCTGTCCTTATCAACAGCTGACCTTGTCGAAGAAATGGTTTGAATGTCTGAATTGCCAGTTTTACTGCCAGCATTTCCTTTTGATTTATGTGTAGGTGCAGCTGGTCTTGAGTCCATAAACCTTGTATGCACTTGTCCAGCATGTGGGCCCCCCAAGCGAGGTCTGAGGCGTCTGTTGTGATGGTTTGGCTGGGTTGAGTGTTGTGGAAGAGCAGTCCTTTGTTTGATTGACAGGCCTGAGCCCACCATTGGAATTCTTGCTTCAGGCATGGAATTATTGGAATTTGGGTTTCTAGGCTGTGCTTGTGCTGAGACCATAAATTCCTTAGGTACCACTGTAATTTTGTCATATGCAGTCTGGCATGTGGAACCACTATTATGCAGGATGCCATGAAACCCAAGGCTTGCAGGACTTTTCTTGCTGTTAGATGGTTCAGCTTTGTTAATGCCAAGAAGTAGAGAGGGAGTTGCTCCTGTTTTTCTACTGTTAGGAATGCCATTTGCTTCGATGTGTCCAGCTCTGCACCCAAAAAGGTTATCCTTTGGGATGGTGTCAGCCTTGATTTTTTTATACTGACTGTATATCCCAGGGCTTGTAGAAGGTAAATTACCCTTTTCAAGTCTTCTAGCTTGTTTTTGTTGTCCGCTTGTATTAGGCAGTCGTCCAGGTAAGGGTAGATTTGGATTCCCTGAAGCCTGCAATGAGCAATTACTGATGCCAGGCATTTCGTGAACACTCTGGGCACAGTAGATAAGCCAAAGGGCAATGCTGAGAATTGATAATGCTCTGATCCTGCAAGAAATCTGAGGTATCTTCTGCAAATTGGTTGTATGGGGACATGCAGGTATGCCTCCTTGAGATCTAGAGTTACCAGCTAAGACTCCTTGGCCAGCATGGGAAGAAGCTGCTGTAGGGTCAGCATTTTGAACTTTGGAACAATGAGGAATGTGTTTAAAGCGGACAGGTCGAGAATAGGTCTCCATTTGCTTTCTTTTCTTGGTACCAGGAAGAGTCTGGAGTAAAATCCCTGTCCTTGCTCCATAGATGGTTTTCCACAGCTCTTATCCTTAATAATTGAGTTATTTGTTTTAGAGCTTCTGCCTTTTGATTTGGAGGTAGGTTTGGCATTCCTCTCTTCCCTGGTAGAGTATGGAAGCGAAACCTGTAACCTTGGTCTATTGTCTGCAAAATCCACTTGTCTCTTGTGATGTAATGCCAGTTTGCTGAAAATAAAGCTAGCTTCCCGCCTAAGGGTGCTTCTAGTTGTTCCCTGGTAGGCGGTGCCAGAGCCAAGTCACTGTGATTGTGCTGTAGTAGTGGTGGTGTGCCTCGCTGGTTGTTACCCTGCCACTGGCGTCCCCTGTAGGCACCCCTGGATTGACTTCTGCCTCTTGAACGCCTATTCCTGCCTCGCTGAGCTCTGGAGGAGTCTGGAAAGGACCAATTCTTTGAGGGCCAATTCCTGCTAAACCTTGGAGGTTGGACCTGTAAGAAATCTTTCACTGTTTGGACAGATTTTGCCTTTTCTTCCATCTTCTTCAGCACCTGTTGTGCAGGGGAGCCAAACAAATTGATCTTGTCCATGGGAGCATCTAGTAGTTTTGATTTGACATGGTCTGGTAAGGCCTGCTCTTTTAACCATGCATGCCTTCTGATAACTGTGCCAGTCATGGCTGATCTAAAGGAAGCCTCCAGTGCATCATAGCCGCATTTTAAGGAATGGTTACTGACTTGCTGTATGTTATGTACCATTTCCTGAACAGATTTTTTGTCTAATGGTTCATCTGTGGACAGCTTTTTGGTTAACTGGTCTAGCATAAATTCTTGATACTGGATCATGTGGAATTGACAGTTCAAGGCCCTAGCTGAAATAGTAGCAGAAGTGTAAACTTTTTTACCCCATCTCTCTAAGGACCTGGATTCCCTTTCAGAGGGGAGGGGGTTCTTGGTAGAGGTTGCTGCTACAGCCTTAGGTCCCTGGGAGATAGTCTCGGGATCTGCAAAAGGAGCCTTATACAAATGGTGATGCGTGTCCGGGACCCTGTAGTACCTATCGGGCTTAGCAGGGGCCGGAGGTAGTGAATCAGGAGCAGTACAAGCATCATTAAATGCATCATCTACAACAGAAAGAACTGGAGGTATGGCTAAAGGCCTATGTTGTGGTAAATGTAGAAAAGTTCTAAGCCTTTTTCTGGAGTCTGAAAAATCCTGGCCCTGCCACTGAAATTGTTCCCTCATAGCATGCAAGGTTTCCCCAAAGGAAAATTCCTCAGGCGGAGAGGCAGAAGGAATGGACTCTTCAGCATCAGAGTCTTCATAAGGGGAGAAAGGAGCCTCTGGAGGGTCTGTATTATCTGAGTCATCAGAGGAATCATCTGTAGAAACTGGCTCAGGGGGCTCTGCTCTAGGCCTCTTCTCTGGAGGTGGTTGAGAGGCCCTGTCTGAGTGAGGTTGGGATCCCCGGATTAAAGAAATGAGATCCTCTGCTAGACTAAGCATTTGTGAACTAGAGCTAGGCCTGTGAGAGGGGGGCTTAGCAGGCACAGATTTAGTAGTTTTAGCTGCTTTAGCCCTGGCAAAGGCCTTAATGGACATGGTTGCAGGTGGCCTAGCAGCTCCACGTGTAGGAGTTGAAATATCCAAGGGAATAGTGTCAGATAATTCCTGAGAAACTGCAAGAGCAGGAGGGATTTCCGAAGCCGATTCCACCATGTTGGAAGAGGCCTCGGTAGGTAAGTTTCGCTGAAGGAAGAACCGCTTGCTCGGTTTCAGCGAAACCAGACACTCGTGGTTTAACCGCGGTTTCGCGAAACAGCGGACCGAGTGTCGGTCCTTTTCTTGCGTTTTAGATATTTGCGTAGTCGGAGGATCCGGCGGCATAATGTAAGCAAAATTGGAGCGAAAAACTCCTCAGCAAATTCCGACCGGCGCCTAAGCGTCCGCCGTTAAAGAAGCACAGGCTAGACAATTAGCTACGTCGTGGTCTGGGCCTAAACAAGGTAAGCAGTAAGAGTGGAAATCTTTATGAGGTATTTGTTTCCCACAAGTTAAACAGTTATTCACTTTTTCTGACATCGGCTGAGGCAAGAAAGAGTCCCCACGGGTACTTAGCTTTAGAAGTCTTCGGTAGTAATAGAAGTATTCGGTAGTAGTAATCTCTGGTTCTGACCGACCGGCACTTGCGAACAGCTTCTGCTTCGGGCGCCACGCGGCAAGAAAGACGTGGGAAAAAGGCGTCAGCTGATGCCTTTATACCCGAATAACTGCAGCTATGACGTCGGGTGAAGTGCGACACCAGCCGAGGCCAGACCCAGACTTTGGAATCCGGCCGACCGAAGGGCTGCCTGACGACAGGACAACCCATTTGTAAGGACTGCAGATGCATCCTTGAAGGACATCAGCTAGCATCTCTTTCTGGTTGATATGCAGATGCATTTGTTTTGGGCTCCATTTGCCTTGAATGCATCTCCCCGCCAGGTGGGCCCCCCAAGCATAGTCTGATGCGTCTGTAGTTAGGGTTTGGGTGGCAGGAGGTAGAGTGAATGACAGCCCCTTGGTTTGTGACATGTCTCTGCCCACCAAAGAAACTCCTGTTGTAGGCAGGGAATGAGAGGAACCATAGTTTCCAGACTCTGACAATGTTGACTCCATAAACTTTTTAGGTACCATTGTAGTTTCCTCATATGCAGTCTCACATATGGAATTAGTAGAATGCAGGATGCCATGAACCCCAAAGCCTGCAGAATTTGTCTTGCAGATAACTGGGTTTTTGTTGCCATTTGTTTGAAGTATGTTGTCAGTTGCCTTTGTTTGTCTGGCTAAGGTAAGCCATCTGGGCAACTGTATTCAATCTTGCACCCAGGAATGTAATTTGAGGGAGTACCAGCTGGGATTTATTTTTGTTTATTGTGTACCCTAGGCATGTTAGAAGCCTTTTTACAAATGCCAGATGTTGAAGAGTGTCCTTTGTCCTCTGCTTGAATGAGACAGTCGTCCAGATAAGGATAAATTTGTATGCTTCTTTGTCTGCAGAATGTAATTACTGGTGCCAGGCACTTTATACAGACCCTGGGTGCAGTAGATAAGCCAAAGTGCAGTGTAGAGAATTGGTAATGCAAAAAACCTGCCTGGAAGCGGAGGTATCTTCTGCAGGATTCCTTTATTGGGATATGCAGGTATGCCTCAAGTCTAGAGTCACTAACTAAATGTTCCTGCCCAGCACAGGCAGTAGCTGTAGTAAAGTCAGCATTTTGAATTTTGGAATGTCCAGGAACGTGTTCAAAATCGATAAGTCCAGTATTGGATGCCAGGCATAGTCTTCTAGGTACCAGGAAAAGTCTTGAATAAAAACCTTGTCCTTTTTCCTTTTCTGGTACTGGTTGAATAACCCCCATATCCATGAGGGACATAACTTGTTTCTGAGCCTCTGCCCACTGATTTTGAGGGAGATCTGGCCAACCGTTTGGAATTGGCAAAGTATGGAAATGAAATATGTACCCCTGGGATACTATGTTTAATACCCAGTTGTCCTGGGTAATTAACTGCCAATTTTGAGCATGAAGTGCTAGTTTCCCCCCCAAGGGGGCTGCCAAAAGTTAAGTGCTTGGTGAAGGTAGAGAGAAGTCATTGAGAATGCTTACTGTAGGGTTGTGCTTTGTTTTCTCCAGATTTGAAGGTGGAGGCACCCCATTGCTTTGACCTGTAAGAACCCTGTGATTGGTATCTAGAGCCTTTTGAGCACCTGGATTTGCCTTGAATGGCTCTGTTGGACACAGGAAAGGACCAATTTTTAGTAGGCCAGTGCCTACTGAACCTGGGTGGCTGCACTTGCAAGAAATCTTTTACAGTTTGCATATATTTAGCTTTGTCTTCCATTTTCTTTAAAACCTCTTCTGTCTTATTACCAGAGTATCATGCTGCAAGGGGGCATCCAACAATTTAGCTTTAACATGATCAGGCAGATTTTGCTCCTTGAACCAGGCATGCCTTCTAATCACAGATCCAGTAACTGCGGCCCTGCAAGAGGCCTCCAAGGAATCAAAACCACATTGCAAAGTATGCTTGCCAACCTGTTCTGCTGAATGCAATAATTCCTGTAATTCTTTATTTTCCATACAATCAGAAATCAACATCATTTTCTGTTTCAGTAAGCCCATAACATGCTGTTGATATTTAAGCGTATGAAACTGGCAGTTTAAGACCCTAATTGCCAAGGTTGCAGACGTATAAACCTTCTTTCCCCATCTATCCAGTGCCCCGGAATCTCCATCGGGGGGGTGGGGGGGGATGGAGTTTTGGCTGTAGAGGCCTTTACACCTTTGGGACCCTGTCAGATGGTCTCAAGATCAGCAGCAGGATTTTTGAATAGAAATTTGTGGGAGTCAGGAACCCTGTAATATCTGTCTGGCTTACTAGGAGCCGGAGGTAGGGAATCAGGAGCTATGTTTGATTCCGAAAACACATCAACAATGTCTAATACAGGAGGTATTGCCAAAGGCCTATGCTGAGGAAGAAGGAAATCCCTAAGCCTCTTTTTTGATTCAGAGAAGTCCTGACTCTCCCAGTGAAAATGCTCCCTTCAAGTATGCAAAGTTTCTCCAAAAGAGTAATCCTCAGGAGGAGATGCAGATGGGATGGATTCTTCTGCATCAGAGTCCTCATAGGTTGGAATAGAAAATTCCTGATTAGAAGAGGAATCAGAAGAAATGGAAACCTGATCTGAAGATTCATAATCAGTGCCTTGCTAAGGCCTCTTAGCAGGGGGGGGGGGGGACTCCTGATCAAGGTAATTAAGTCCTCAGCCATTTTGATAATCTATTTTTTAGGCATAGGGCCCTGAGCATGTGGCTCATGCGTCGGTTTTTTAGATATACAAGATATTTTTGAGGCTGCCGTCAGTTTCGTATAAAAATGTTGAGGCCTGAAAACGCCCTCAGAAGCAGGTGCCTGCTCAGCAGCTCTGGACCCATCCAAAGGAGAGACATCCGCGGGTTCAGTACTCTGAGAATCTCGTGGCATACCGGACTCTGCATGGGTCTCGGTAGAGGCCTGTGACTTAAAAGTAGTAGGTATCAGGGGCTGCGAAAGCGCCTCACTGAGTACCGGCGACTGGCTTAGAAGCTTCATCGGCGGTTTTGGACCTCGACAGTCTCTCTCTCTCTTATTTGTGTTTTTTGTGAACTCCGGTATTCTGATTGCTAACAGATGACATTTCAGAATAATTAAATCTTGATCCAAAATATTTAGAAGCAAAAATATACAGACGCTTAGTAGTGTGCTGGTTAAATCTAGCACAAAACAGACAACAAGACACGTTATGATCTGGGCCTAGGCAAGGAATACAGTACAACTGAAAATCCTTATGAGTTATTTTGCGTCCCACAAGTAATGCAATTATTAACTTTTACTGACACCGGTAAGGAGCAAGAAAAAGTTTCCCCAAATGGGGTACTTGGCTTTAGTTTGAAGACTTCGGTTCTGAAACTCGAATGCGAAAATTTCAGGAGTCGGCCGACTGGCACTTGCAACTGCTTCGGGCAACGTGCGGCAAGAAATACTGAATAAAATGGCGTCGGCTGCATGTTTTATACCCCTGATGTCATGGAAGAGGAGACTGCAACCGACGCAGGACCCAAGACTTTGTTATTCAGGCTGACTGAGGGCAACCTGCCAGCAGATTACTCAAATGTAATGGCTGCAACAGTGAAACACTAAGAACATCTAGTGTACCCATCTGTCAGTGACATCTTCTGACAGCATGAGTCACACTTTTTGAACCCTGAGGTTTTAACTTCCTTAGACGTACTATACAGACACCACAATAATAAAAATTATATGGATAAAACCTTAAAAGGAGAGCCTCTAACTTAAATGGCTGTCCTTAAAGGGTGGGGTGGGGGGTGGGGACTCTCTGATTTAAATGAGTTCGGGAAACAACAGAAGGCCTAGCGACTAAGAGGCAACAGCCAACACAACACAAAAGAAACACAGCAAAGGCGAGGCAAGGGGTTTAGGACTAAATAACTAACTACTACAGAAAAGTGAAGAAAATACTACTTTAAGTAAATTACTGAATTTTAAGAGGAGAAGAAAGTTATACTAAGCCTGAGCCAGTATCGAAGCAACCTTGCAGACGAGATCTGGGTAGCTGGTGCTGGGCATTTCTGGATAAGGGGTAGCCTCGAGCCAGTAAAGAGCTCTCGAGCTACAGTAAATGGCCGAACCCATCCAGCAAGAATGAAGGCGAAATTGGACAACATGGTAAGTTAGTCAAAAAAACGGAAAGTGCTTGCAGTAAACCAAGTAAACCAAGAGAAAAAGCACAATGGTACCAACCAGTAGTAGCACTCAACAGACTTTAATTTGTACACTAACAAACATCCAGTATAAATGCTGACAAGCTCAAATTTACGATTTCGTTCCACAACTTCCTCAGATAAATATTCTCTCCAAGCCAACTTAGATAAATATTCTCTCCAAGCCACCACCTTTATACAAATCAGCAATTAATTTGCAACCAATAAAAACAGGGAAAAGATAGTGTATAACAGTGTGTACTTAAAATATTTAAAACACTATCTACAAACTTGACCAGCCCCTGGAAAGCATAGAGTTTATACAGTCATTGTGCCACATAATGTTAAGTTTTTGTAGTGCAATTAAAATAAACTTTTAATTTATTAGTTTAAAAACAGATATAATATAAATAACAATTACCATAAACATGTTTTTTCTAAAAGCTCACACCCCCCTCTACTAGTCATCAGAAAAAGTGGTTACTAGTGGTTAGAAAACATTTGTATAGTATTTATGTTATTTATATTATATCTGTTTTTAAACTAAAATTAAACGTTTATTTTAATTTCACTAAAAAAACTAAACATTATGTGGCACAATGACTGTATAAACTCTATGCTTTTTAGGGACTGGTCAAGTTTGTAGATAAAAAGTGTTACAAATGTTTTAAGTACACACTGTTGCTATACACTATCTTTTCCCTGTTTGTATTGGTTACAAATTAATTGCTGATTGTATAAAGGTGGTGGCTTGGAGAAAATATCTATCTGAGGAAGTTGTGGGACGAAAACGTAAATTTGAGCTTGTCAGCATTTATGTTGGATGTTTGTTCGTGTACAAATTAAAGTCTGTTGAGTGCTACTACTGGTTGGGACCATTGTGCTTTTTCTCTTAACATGGTATGTTACTTATGATTACGATTTTCATAACTTAAAAATTTTTCAAAGGGTGAAAAACACAGGAGATATGAGAGAGAGAATACTGGGACTCAGGACAGAAAAGGAAGCAAGCACCAGGGGGATAGTACAGTTTTGTACCTACCATAAATGCAGATGTCCGGTAGACATGCAACTGCAGTCATAACATGTGGGTTGTCCTGCCTCAGGCAGCCCTCGGTCGGCCGGATTCCAAAGTCTGGGTCCGACGTCGGCTGATGTCGCATTTCTCCCCGACGTCAGAGCGGCTGGAGTACATAAGCATCAGCCGACGCCATTTTCTTCAGTGTTTCTTGCCCCAGATGCCAGGTGCCCTCCAAGGAAGGCTGTAATCAAATTGGAAGACAAAAACAGGATTCCAAACAAGTAAAAGAGCAATAAAACAAATACATCATAACAGATATCCCCAGTTAAGAGTAACAGGGATAGGAGTGGACCCTAGGCATAGAGGGGTATGGAGGGAGGGAAAATCCGACTGCAGTTGCATGTCTATCGGACATCTACATTTATGGTAGGTACAAAACTGTACTATGTCCTTCAAGAATGCAACTGCAGTCATAACATGTGGGTAGAATACCATAGCTTAGCTGGGGGAGGAGGTATGCACTAGGAAAGAGATGGTGTGGCAATCAAACCCTGCAGGACTGCCGAAGCAAAGCCTGCTCTGGATCTGGAGTATAGAGGAGATTGTAGTGTTTGGAGAATGTATGCACGGAGCTCCATGTAGCAGCTTCTAGAATGTCCTTGGTAGGCACCCCTCTTAAAAATGCTGTAGAGGTGGTTGTAGCTCTGGTGGAATGTGGTCTGACATTGGCTGGAACAGTCTTTCCATGAAAGGAATAACAGAATCTGATGCAATGTCCAATCCATTTAGAAATAGTCTGTTTTGAAATTGCTTTTCCCTGGACTGCAGGGCGTAAGCTACAAAAGTTGTTCAGACTTCCTACTGGCCTTGGTTCTGTCCAGGTAGTATCGAAGTTGTCTGTGAATGTCCAAGGTATGCAGAAGTCTTTCCCCCTTATTCTCAGGATTGGGGAAGAAAGCAGGCAGATGAATGGCTTGATTTAGAGAAATTCTAGATACCACCTTTGGCATAAAAGTAGGGTTGGTCCTTAAAGAAACCCTGTCTCTGTGGAAAATAATAAAGGGTGGTATTGCCATTAGGGCCTGTAGCTCCGAAACCCTTCTTGCTGAGGTAATTGCCAACAGGAAAGCTGTCTTCCATGATAGAAATTGCAAGTCAACTGAAGCTGCTGGCTCAAAAGGAGGTAGAGTCAGTTTTTCTAAGACAAAATTGAGGTCCCAGGCTGGCACTGGGGCCTTTCTTGGTGGCTTAATGTTCTTGATTCCCTGAGGAATTGTCTTAGTAAGGGTGAGAAAACAGGAGAATCAGTGTTGAATCTAGCTGAAATAGCAGATGCATGTATCTTTATGGAAGAATATGAGAGGCCGTTCTTTAACATATCTGCCAAATATTCCAAGATAAGTGGGATGTTCAGTAATGAAGCATCATGTCCCTTGCTGGCATTCCAATTGCTGTATCTTTTCCACTTTGCTAAGTAAACCTTTCTGGTGGATGGTCTTCGAGCCTCTGTTAGTATCCGCTGAACTTCCTTAGAGAGAGATAAGCTGAAGTTATTTATGGGATCTCCCAAGCTGTTAGCTGCAGTGTCTGAAGGTTTGGATGCAGTGTTTCGAAATTGTGTTGAGTCAAAAGTAGAGGCCACTGAGGGAGGGCCCACCTCCTGGTGTGACATATGCTCCGTAATAGTGGGTACCAGTGTTGTCTTGGCCAATCCGAGACTATTATGATTCCCTTGGGCTTCTCTGCTTTGATCTTTAGTAATACTGAGGTCATCAGTGGCAGAGGTGGGAATGCATAGATTGCTAGGGAGTTCCAGTTGAATGAGAGGGCATCTATTTTCCAAGCTTTTGGATGGTATGTCCTTGTACAACATTTTGGTAGAAGATGGTTGAGGTGAGAGGCAAATAGGTCCACTTCTGGCTTGCCCCATGTTGAAGTGAGTTGTCTGAAGGCCTTCGGATGTAACCTCCACTCGTGTGGATCTGTGAAATTCCTGCTTAGGCTGTCCGCCAACACATTGTCTTTTCCTGGAACAAACTGGGATTGTAACTGGATGTTTAGGCTCAGTGATTTCTCCCAAAGCTGCATAGTCAGTCTGCAAAGGGGGTAAGAGTGGGTGTCCCCCTGCTTGATTATGTACCACATCACAGTGGTGTTGTCTGTCCGTATCATTAAATGGCCTTGCTGGAGTTGGTGCTGAAAAGCCTCGATGGCATGCATTACTGTCAGCATTTCCTTTTGGTTTATATGCAGATGTGTTTCCTTTGGAGACCATTGTCCTTGTATACACCTGCCTTCCATGTGCGCCCCCCCATCCAAGGTCTGAGGCGTCTGTAGTCATGGTCTGTGTTATCTGTGTTTTTTTGAATGACATACCTGTGTTTTCCTGGCTCACAGAGGCCCACCATAGGAATTCCTTTTGAAGGCATGGAATGAGCGGTATGATTGTCTCCAAGTTGTTGTTGTGTTGAGACCAAATGCATTTTAGGTACCATTGAAGCTTTCTCATGTGTAGTTTTGCTAATGGAACCAGTAGAATGCAGGATGCCATGTAATCCAGGGCCTGTAGGAATCTCCTTGCAGTCATCTGGGTGAGTTTTGCTAAACCTTTGAAGTAATGAGTTAACTTCTCTTGCTTGTCTTCTGTCAGGTAAGCCATCTGAGAGGCTGTGTCTAGTTTGGCTCCTAAGAAGATTATTTGCTGGGATGGTTGCAGTCTTGACTTTTGGAAGTTGACTGTGTATCCCAGAGCTTGAAGTAATCGTATGACATAATCCAGGTTTCTTGTCAACATCAATTTGTCGTCCGCTTGTATGAGGCAGTCGTCTAGGCACGGGTAAATTTGTATACCCTGGAGCCTGCAATGAGCAATTACTGAAGCCAGGCATTTTGTGAATACTCTGGGCAGTAGATAAGCCAAATGGCAATGCTGAGAATTGATGATGCTCTGGCCTGCAAGAAATCTGAGGTATCTTCTGCAGCTGTGTCTGATAGGGACATGCAGGTATGCCTCCTTGAGGTCCAGAGTAATCAGCCACGACTCCTTGCCCAGCATGGGAAGGAGTTGCTGTAGAGTCAGCATTTTGAACTTTGGTACTATGAGAAAGGTGTTTAATGCGGACAAGTCCAGTATTGGTCTCCATTGAGATTCTTTTCTTGGAACAAGGAACAGTCTTGAGTAAAACCCTGTTCTTGTTCTTGTTGTGGAACTCTTTCTATTGCTTTCATTCGAGTCAGCAGAGTTATTTGTTTGATAGCCTCTGCCCTTTGATTTTGTGGTAGGTTTGGCATGCCTTGTTTTCTTGGTAAGGTATGAAAATGAAACCTGTACCCTCGGTCTATAATGTCCAAAATCCATTTGTCCTTTCCCAGTCTGTGCCAGTTTTCTGCAAACAGAGATAATTTCCCTTAAGGGAGCTTCTAGTTGTTCCCTGGTAGGCGGTAGTAGACGAAAGTCATTGAGTTTGTGGTTGTTGGGCAGGTGAAACCCCTGCGTCACTTCTTTGGTTTCCTGGCTGCCATTGTCGTCCCTTGTAAGGGCCTCTGTATTGGCCACTTCCTCGGCGTCTGTTCTTACCCTTTGAAACTTTTCTGTATTAGGAAAGGACCAGTTTTTTGAAGGCCAATTCCTACTGAATCTGGGGGGTTGAACCTGGAGGAAATCTTTCACAGTCTGAACTGATTTTGCTTTTTCTTCGATGGTCTTTAACACATCCTTAGCATTTGCACCAAAAAGCTTGTTCTTTTCCAAAGGTGCATCCAGAAGTTTAGCTTTTACATGATCTGGTAGAGGTTGATCTTTTAACCAAGCATGTCTACAAATCACTGCCCCTGTCATAGCTGCCCTACATGAAGCTTCCAGTGCATCATATCCACACTGCAGGAAGCGACTGCTTACTTGCTGAGTGTTATGTACAGCTTCCTGCAAAGTCTTCCTGTGGAGAAGCTAATGTTTTTTGTAAATCTTCTAAGAGATAATCCTGATACTGTAACATATGAAAAAGGCAATTTAAAGCTCTCATAGATAAGGTAGTGGATGTGTAAACCTTTTTGCCCCATCTCTCTAATGACCTTGCTTACCTGTTGGAGGGCAAAGGATATTTTGAAGTGGAGGCTGAAACTCCTTTAGGCCCCTGTGAAATAGTTTCCAAATCAGCAGAATGGGCCCTGAATAAATGGGAATGAGTTTCTGGGACCCTGTAATACCTCTCTGGCTTGGCCGGAGCAGGAGGAAGAGAATCAGGGGTAGCACTAGAGTCAGAATACAAATCATCCAGAACATCAAGTACAGGAGGAATAGCTAAGGGCCTGTGCTGAGGCTTCTTAAGGAAAGTCCTAACGCGTTTCCTAGAATCAGAATATTCCTGACCCTGCCACTTGAAATGTTCCCTCATGGTGTGCAGAACTTCCCCAAAAGAAATATCCTCAGGAGGGGAGGCCGAAGGGATGGAATCTTCTGCATCCGAGTCCTCATAAGTCTGGAAGAGCTCTTCCTGGCTATCAGAGTGGACAGAGCCCTCAGAGTCTTCATCTGAAGGAGTAGGGTCAGAGGGTTCAACCCGGGCCTTTATCAGGAGGAGGCTGGGATGCTCTCTCAGGATGGGCCTGTGAACCTCTAATCATGGAAATTAAATCAGCCGCCATGGACATAATTTGTGTCTCCGGAGTTGGCTGAGGTAAGGATTTAGAAGTAATATGCTTTGTTTTGCTGGCTGCCTTAGCCCTAGTGTAGGCCTTAATAGACATGGCCATAGGAGGCCTGGCAGCTCCACGTGCAGGAGTGACCTTGTCTACAGCAATGGTCTCGGGCATTTCCTCGGTTTCGGTATCCGGAGGAAAGTCAATAACTGGCGCCGGAGCAATGTCTGGAATCAGTAGTAATGCGTGTCTTCGGTTCGGTGGAGAGACAGTCTCAGAGGAACGAGCACTGGCGCTAGGTTTTGGCGTGGAGTCTGTGGTAGGCGGGCTGAGGATGTCGGTCCCGGTCTTTTCACTTTTGGGTGTTTGCGATGGGAAGATCCGGCGGCATGGTGTAAACAAATTTATTGCGAAAAATCTTCAGCGAACTCCGCCCGGCGCCTGAGAGTGCGCTTGTTGAAGCGAGCACAGGCTACACAGGCGAGGCGTGGTGGTCTGGGCCCAGGCAAGGGAGGCAGTAAAGTGGAAATCCTTGTGAGGTATTTGTTTACCACAAAAGACAATTGTTAATTTTAGAATTTTCGGGGAAAAAGGGCCCCTTTAATTTAAAACAAGGAGCCGGACTTCACGGGTTTTTCCCGCAGCAAAAAAAAGGGGGGGCTGAGTTTTATCCACCTTGGTTAAAAATCCGGGGCCCCAATTTTGGTCCGGGAGGGGGGCTCCAGGCGGAAAACCCCGTTTACGGGGATTCTTAAGGAATCGGACCATAATAATTTTGGGCCTAAACGGAAAGTCTAAACGGACAAAAGGTGCCAAGGGAACGGGCCCAAATCCGGCCTTTTGGAGCCAGGTAGTTTTTTGTTAGCAAAAATTTTAAATTCCAAAATTAAAAAAAAATTATTTCGTTGTAAAGGGAGGCCCCCCAAACAGGTTTTCTGGCCAAAGAAAAGAAATTTTTTTGATCCAAAAATGAGTTTTGTTCCCCGGCATTAACTTATATTTCCGGGGGCCAGGGTTTCCAAAGTCTTGGTGGCTTTGCCCCCCGGAGTGAGACGGAAAAAGGGCCCCTTTTCCAGTTTTTTTGAATGTCGGTCCCCCAAAAAAGGCTTTCCTGAAATTTACATAAGCAAAAAACAATGACGCGAAGCAAAACCCAATGAAAAAATAATTGTTTTAAAAAAAAGGAAATTTAAGATAAACCCATAAAAAGAATGGGGGAGGGAAACCTGGATCAGGGAAATGAACACAAAGGGGACAAAACGACATGTTCAGGTTTACAGGAAATCACAATTTTAACCCCAAAGAAAAATCTTTTGGGTCAAAAGGTTTTTGGAAAGCAGTACCCTGAGAACCAGGGGAAAGCCAGTTTTTTTATAAGATTTTATGTTGGGGTTCACTGAATTCCTTTCAGCCTAAAAAATACCGGTTGGCCCCCTCTGGGGGCGTGTTTGCTTCCCTGGGGAATGGGGCCGTTAAGGACGGTTTTCCCTGGTTTTTTCAAAAAGGGTAAAAGGCCCCTTTTTTTGAAAGGCTTTTAATACCTTTTTTACCTAGCACGGGTAAAAAAAATTTTTAAACCTTAGTTTTATAAGAAATGAACCGTGAAGAAAGGGGGGGGCCCCCCCCTTTTACTGGGGGTTTAAAAAAGGGGGGGGAAAAATTTTGGGTTTTGACCAACGGGTCCCATTTGGTAAAGGAAAATTTTAAAAATTTTGATAAAAAGTAAAGGCTTGCCAAGGGTGAGCCTGAGCCTTTTTAATTTTTGCAGCCGGGGCTTTTTATAAAAATTTTGGGGAAAAGGGTTAAAAGGGGGGTAATTTTTTCCCAAAAAAAATTGGGCCCAAGGGGTTTTGGGTGCCCGGGGGGTTTATGTTCTTACCCTTGGGTACGATAATGGTTAAAAAATTAAGGCCCTTTTTAAAAAAGGGGGGGAAAAAAAAGATAAAAGGGAAAAGGGTTTTGAAACCTAGTTTTTTCAAATTGGGGAATATTTGGGAAAAAATTTTGGCCTTTACCTGGGGGTTTTATTTGTTGATGGTTTTGGGCGGGGTTCCCCCTTTGCATAAAATTTAAGAATTTGCTGGTTGAGGTAACTCCACCCCAAATTAAAAGCTTAGCTGGTTTTTAAACTGATTTTTTGCTAGCAGCAGGGGGTTTAAAAAAAGGGGGGGGGTTTGAATTTTCCCAAATTTGGATAAGTTTCACCATTGGGCAAAGTTTTTGGGCTTTTTCGGTTTTTTTTCCCCCAAAAGAGGCAGTGGAGGAAATAAGTTTGTTTTAACTGAATGGAGGGATTTTAAGTTGGGGGAGCCTTGTGAAAAATTTTTTGGGTTTTTGGGGGGGAAAAAGATTATTTGGGGCCCCCTTTTTTGGTTACTTGTTCGTGGATCTTTTCCATGTGGGATAGTTTTCTGTTTTTGTCTGCCAAGTTTTTTTCCTAGGAATTGGGTTTTTAATTTGGGGCATGCGGTTAAAGGGTCTTGTTTCCCTGAAAGGGGTGGTGGGGCCCCCTTGTTTAGTAAATCAGGGGGTTTGAGCCTTTTTAAAATTTCCGGTGTGGAGGCCTTTAAAAAGCTTTGGGGCTTTTTGTGCCTCTCTTTTTGTTTGGGAGACTTTGCGAGACCTTTTGGAATACACTGTTATTTTTTCCCCACGAATTTAAGCCTTTCATTTTTGTGGTTTTTGGGGTGAAATCCTTGTTGGTGTGGCCCCCACCATAGCTCCTTTAAACAGGGAATGGTGGATTTTTTTTCCCAAACTGGGCTTTTTTCCCTACCCGGTCCATTGAAATTTCCCTCTTGCAGTTTGGGAATTGATTGAAGATCCCTGTCCCAAGGTAAAATTTTTCTTGGGGGGGTTTGGGTTTTTTTGTTTTTGAAAATCATTGTTTGTTGTCTTAATAAGAGGGGTTGTTTTTAAAGGGCCCCGAATTTAGCTTTGAGGGCACTTTTTGATTTTTTCTTTACTGGCCCCTCCCCAAAAATTTTTTAAAACCCTTTTAAAAATGCCTTGTTTTGTTGTGGCTGTGGTAGGGAAATTTTAAACCTTTTGTTGAATGCTTCGGGAGGATTTTGTAAACCCGGGGCCCGTGTAACCCAAAAGGGGGCTCAAAAATTTGGGTAATTTCCTCTATAAATGGAGGTATTTTGCTTTTTTTGCTGATAGGGCTGCGGGTTTTCCCCCTTGAGGAATTTTGCCTTTTCCCCACATGGGAAGAATTGGTAGTTTTCTCTTGTTTGGGTATTCCATTGGGTTTGAATTAAAGGCCGGGGGCCCATTTGCCCTTTGGGCCCAGGATCTTAAAAAAAACCTTGCCCTTTGCCCTTAATTTAAGGCCATGTAAGTGTTTTTTCTTTAGCCTCGCCCAGTTTGGTATTTGGGTTTCCCTTTTTTCCCTTTGGGAAATGTGAAAGGGAATGTACCTTGGAACATTTGGGACCCAGCGTGAGAAATTGGAAAAATTTTTTTCCTAAGGACTCCAAAAATTTGCTTGGACTGGGGGAAAGTCTTGGGTTTTTCCTATGGGAGCCTTCTTCCCTTTTCGGGGTTTGTGGCCCCCCTTTTTTGGGGTTTAAGGGGTTTTGAAAAAACCCCCCCCGGGGCTCGTTTTCCCCCCTTGGGGCCAGAAGGTGGGGGAATTTTTGGGTTCCTTTCTCTGAAAGAGGGGTTGAATTTAAAAAATCCTTGAGTCTGTAATTTTCCCTTTTCCTTTTTTTTTAAAATCTTCCTTTAACCCAAAAAAAAATTGTGAAAGGGTGACCAAAAACTTTGTTTAAATTAGGAAATTTGTTTTTTTAAACCCAAAGCTCCCAATAAGCCCTTTTAGCTGCCAAAGGAGCTTAAATGAAAAACCCAATTGAAGGTTGTTTTCCCCCCTGTTCTCTCCCCCTTGCACCTTTTTCAGGCTGTTGGTTGGGGGCCTTTTTTTTAAATTGAAATCTTTTTTGTTTCAGATGGAAAGACAATTTCCCCCCATCTGGACGAGGTTTTTTTTTTCCCCCCTTTTTCTCTAAAATCCCTTTCTAAAATTTTTAAAACCTTCCCCTTTCCCCAAATTTTCGGGGTGAAAGGGGTTTTTTAATAAATTTGTTAGTCGGGGATTTTTTTTCGGGGGCTTGCGGGGGTTAATCGGGGTTAAGGAGTTCTGAACAAACACATCCAAATGTTAAACGGTGGAATGCAATCTTGCTTGTAAAAGGCTCTAAAGCCTTTTTTGTAATAACCTTTGTGGAAATTTCCCCAGGGTTGAAACCCCCAAAAAAGCTTGGGGGAGATGAAAAAGGAAAAACCCTTCCCAAAATCTTCAAAAGGGGAAAAAAATTTTCCTTTCCCCAAAAGAACGGGGAAAATAAAGGGCAATTTCCCCCCTGAGGTTTTGTCAGGGGGGTAAATTGGGTAAAAAGTCTTAGATTTTGTCTGTTTTTGGCAGGGGTTGACGGGGAAGCTGTCACTTCCATTTTAAAGGGTTTTCAAGTTTGCTGGTTTTAAAAAGGGGGGGTTTCTCAACCCCTTAGAACAAAGGGCCCTTTTCAATAAAATTTCCCAGGAGTAAGGGGCCAAAAAAAAGGGCTCTGGGGAGAATTGTTTGGGATTGGATCAGGGGGGGGTTTCTAAATAGGGAAGGGGGGCCCTCAGAAAACCAAAAGGAACTGGTCAGGGGGCCCTTTTCTTTTGGGGGGTGGCCCCTTTATTTTGGTTTTTTAGCTCCCCCTTCCCGGGGAAAAATTTTTTTAAAAAATTTGGGGAAATCAAACGGGCTTTAAATTTTTTTGGTTCCCTGCAAAAAAAAATGTGCTTTGGGGGCCTGGGCAAAAAACCCAAAAAAAAATCCTTGGGGTTTTTGCCCCCAAAAAAAAAAAAAATTTATTCTTTTTTGCAGGCTGGGGAAAAAAGGTTAAATTCTTAGCTTTATTAAAACCCGGCGTTGTTTGAAAACCGGGTCGGGGCCGGGCCTTGCTTTTGCTTGGGCACCCGGGGGCTAAAAAATTCCTCCCATATGTCGATACGGGGAAAAGGGGGTACCCAGCCCAAACAACTGGCCCCGGGGGGGCCCCGGAAGAAACCCCAAGGGTTGAACTAGAGGAAAAGTCACGGGATTTTTTAAAATTCTACATGTTTTTAAGGAAAAAATCAAAAATCACTATTAAAAAAAATGTTTTAATTAATTTTTTTAATTTGGAAACTGTTAAAAGATTTTTAAGCTTATACGGTAAAAAAAAAAGTTTTAAATTTAACAAGATTTGGGGGGCCCAAACGGCAACTAAAGGGGTTTAAAATAAAGGGGGGGGGGGCTATTCTTAAAATTTGAGACCAATGGGATTATAAATCTCAAACACTAATGAACCTTTAAAATTTTTTTAACTAGCCCATAAAAAATAATTTAGCGGGAAGTATTGTGAAACCCCTGGTTTGAAATTTGAAAGGGGGGGCCATTTGGGACAATTTTTGGGGGCCCCCAAAGGTTAAAAAAATTTTTTAAACCTTTTAGCCTTTTTATAAATTAAAACCCTTAAGTTTTTAAAATTTTTAAAAAATCTTAAAAATGAACTTTTTAAAGGATCCATTTTTTGGGGAACAAAAATAATTTGGGAAAGCCTAAATTTTAACTCATTTTTATTTTTTTATTAACCCCCAAAAGGAAGGGTTGGTTACAAAATTTTAAAAATTTCTTTTAAACGGGATAAAGGAACTTATTAGATGACTCTATCATCTCCCCCCCCCAATTTTTAAAGGGGTTATTAAGTCCCAATTCCCCGTTTAGTCCCACACTTTGTTTTAAACCCTCATCCCTTTCACAGTTTCTTTAACCCCACCACCTCTTTGTCATCCCCTTTTTCCTTCTTCCTTCTGCCCAAATTTTCCAGTCTTCTTTTTCACCCCAAACCAAAAATCTTTTTTTTATCTTTTCTCTTCTCTTCTTCTGTCATTTTTATTTCTTCTGCCCACTTTTCCAACCTTTTCGGCCTTATTTCCTCATTAGTTTAACTTTCTCCCTTTTATGCCCATTTCTGTCCAACGTGTTTTCCCCCCCCTTTTAAACCCTTATTTTTCACTTGGCTTCCTGTCGACTCCCAGTTCTTTCCATTTATGAGTTCTATTTTTTTACCCCCATTCAGACTACCCTTCTTCAATACTCCTTCCTTTTAAACTGTTTACTTTTCCCACTACTTCTCTTCTCCTTTTTTAAGCTTTTCTTTCCCCATTTCTTCTTAAACCTCTTTTTCAGTTTCTCCCTTGTTAAATTTTTTTCCTTTCCCCATTTTTTGGGGTTCAGTGGTTTCCTTCTCCACTACTAAAACCCCTTTTTTTCCTTTCCCCCAACCTTTTCTACTGGTACGACGAATTGGCAGGGAGCTGAACCTTGATGAAACCCCACGGGGAATCGGGACCCAGTTGGACTTGAGTCATTGGGTCTTGTACATGCCTGCACTAATTCTACCAATGTTTTGGGACTTCAAACCCAGTACTGCCCCGATCAGCTTTCTTGGGACCTTGTCATATGCTTTTAAATCTAGGAATGCCCAGTTGGACTCTCTCCTCCTCTCTAGCTTCTTCTCAAGTATCTATTTTCAAAACCAATTGTGCTGCATCCTGATCTGAATCAAAATGCTCATCTCCCAATTTTCATATGTTTATGCACCCCCTTAGAACTTTCCCTGTTAGGGAAATTTTTTGCCCTTACTGAAATTTTCCCTTTGCTTGAATGGCATAAGTTCTTTTATCTTGGGATCCCCTTTTTTAACTTTTAGTATCAGGAGCCACTCCCCTTTTCCCTCCAGATCTTTTTACTGCTGTACCCATCTACCTCTCTTTCCTGCTTCCTTCCTTAGTGCTTTCTTCTTCTTGGATCCTCTTCCCACGTAGGCGTGACACTTTTTTTTCTTTTTGAACTCAAAAACTTTATTTTTGAGTTTTTAGCATTGTTGCTTTCCCGATAATTCACATCTTTTTATTTTCGTTTTGAAGGATGTTTTTTCTTAAGCATTTCCAAATTGGAAGTGTCCTATTTTTGCACAACTTTTTCATTTTTTTTTAAAAGGTTTTTAAATTTTTGAATACCAGGGGGGGGCCCTGTTTTTTTTTTACCCCAAAAAGCTTTTCCCTTTTTTTTTTTTTTTTAAAAAAAAAAAGCCAATTTTTGAAAAAAAAAATTTTTTGAAAAGGAAAAAAGAAAAAAATCTATTGGGTTTTTTTTTTGGAAAATTTGTTGGTTTTTAAAGGAATTGGGGGGTTTGGGGGTAATTTTTAAAGGGGGAAGGGGCTTTAAAAAATTGGTCAAAAAAATTGGAAATTTTTTTAAAAGGGCCCCGATACAGATTTTGGGGGAAAAGAAATAGATAAGAATGACAAATTACAACAGGGCCCTGCCCTGGTACTTGAATATAGTCCATATACAAAACAGATCAAGGATGTGTTCATTAAAAACTGGAACTTGCTCAGAAGTAATGGAGACCTATCTAATCTCCTAGGATCCGTGTTTTATATATAAAACAGGGGCCAACCTGAAAAACAACTTAGAAAATGTAACATTTTATCCAAATGCTATGGCCAATTTTGGTACTAAAATGCGGCTCATGCAGCCAATGGTATTATATTTTAGAGGATATTGAGATGCAACTTGAAAATATTAATAAAACAAGGAATTATTTCAAAAATGGTAACTGCAAAACTAAATGTGTTATCTGTGTGCACATCCTGTCCAGCATTTTATGTTGGGAAAACTGATAGGGTGCTAAAAAATAAAATATATGAGCGCACACATCAAATCGGGAAACACCAACAATGCTTTATACAGACAGTTTTGCCAGTATACCAAATTTAAAGGTTCAAATATCAGTCAATCCCAGGGTGGTAATCTCAAAGTTCTGTTTGAGGAAAAAGAAGTGCAGTGGCAGTTGATGTTGAATGGCTCTACCCCCCCCCCCCCCCCACGGTATTAATGAAAATTTTACCTTGAAACCTGTTTTACAACGCAGAGCTGAATATTCTTAGTCTTTTTTTAACTTATTATAAACATTAGAAAATATATTTATTGTATTTTGTACTTTTATATTTCAAATTAGTATGTGTTTCATTAGAAATGAATTGCTTTTGATAAGAGTTTTTAGAAGACATTTTAAGTGTTTTAATTTGCATTCATAGTTTTAGTTGGATTTGTCACTTTGTGATGAATTTAGTAGCTTGCCCTTTTAATTTTTCAAAATGTTGTATTAATTGGTTAATTGACAAAGATGTAGGCTACACAAGGCCACTTATGTATAAGATTTTAGATTCTGATGACGTCCTATTAAGCAGGATGAAAGCGCTTAATCTGAATAAAGTATTTTATATGCAGTGAAATTTGTGATATTTGGGAGTCTTTATGGTAGCCTGTGGTTTGCAGTTATCATATTTCCAGGACTCAGGTTGTTTTTCGGGACTACTTTCTGTGTTTTTTACTGTGTTTTGTGACAGAAAAGCATCTGCAAATAAAGCTAATGTTTCTTGAGTGTTATACCAGTTACATCTTTGAATTTGAAAGCCCCTTATTTTCTTTGCCAGTGGCTTTAAATATAAAGCAAATACAGGGCGAGAGAAAATACCTGCCAGGTTCCTCAGTTCAAACCCAGCTTATCGCTGAGACATCTTTCTAACTTAATTCTCACCTCCAACCCTAAAAATATAACCTCCTAATTGACCACATTATTCTATCAGGAAATGCAAACGTTTTCATTGCCCCACCCATAAAATCCCAGCTAACATGATCAAATCTTTTCTCTGCATGAAGACCTACCAATTATAGTGGCATCTTGCATTCTGCTTCCCTTTGGATCATCATTCTTCTGTTAAACTTATCAAATGTCCCCCCTCCACATATACGTAATACCAGACCACTCCACACCTATCAATTTTGGCAACACATTTGCCATTTTCTTATCTAGTACATCTCCGTTTCTCATCTTTTCCTTAGTTATAGGATGTAGAGTCTCATCTTTCATTAACCTTCCTGGTTTTCACATTCCTCTGCTTTATACAAATGTTCATAACATTTCCAAAACATCCTCACTATCTTCATAGATTCTATGGTTATTTTTATTGTCACAGTTCCAAAGTCTGATGACAACCCTTTGTATTTTCTGCTGCCTCAATCGTTGTAATAAGATTTTATGCTCTGAAGGTGTCAAAAACTAGTTCTCCAACAAGATCATGTATATTATCCAAATACTCCCTTATTCCCCCTTTAGCACTCTGCAGTTGTTCCTCCTACCATTCAATAAGATTTAAATTTATTCTTCTTGTTTTTCTTTATTGGCTTTTCCCGGTTAGGGGTCGCCACAGCAGAACTCCAGTCCGCTAATGATTGGCAGTCCTATTTTTTTTATTGTGCCGAGATGCCAGCCCGATGCCCAACCTTCAACAAAGGCACACGTATTCACACATGTCTTTCGAACGCCACTCGACCGCTGGGAGGACATGAAGATTTATATTTATTCTAAAGTACTTTATTCTTTGTCATTCCCTCTAAATAATTTATATTATTTATTTCCCATCTTTTTAATTCTACTCTGTTTTTAATAGTCATTTTCATTTTATTCCACTCACTAGCTAGCTATTCCTTCTCAAGCAATTTTTATCCAACTCTCAAATTTCCACTACCCATTTCCTAAATTCCTCTCTTTATAACACACAAGTAGGAAAGTGCCAGTGCTTCAGTTTTATTTCATTGCATCTTTTTCTTGGTGTTTAATGGTGCATGATCTAAAACTGGCACTCATCCAGTAACTAAGCTTTCAATTGAATACACATGCTTTTGGGAAATATAATTTCTATGCAACCTGGTCCAGTTATTGCACTTTGGAGAATACATAAATTCCGAGTTCGTACAACTGAGTTCACCTCTACCACACCAAATATTCTCATATTTCTTCAGAACTTCATCTTCTCATTAGATTTTCCCTTCTTAATCCCCCAAACCATCCTCACTATTGCAAACCACATTCCAGTCAACATCCTTAAAAATATTTTCTGCTAAAACCAGATTATTTCTCTCCAAATATTCTTAAGATCCATAACAGCAGTTTGTGGTGGAAATAAGTACATGCCCACGTAATCTGCCAACCCCTGCCAGAAAAGCCCATTACTACCACAAATCTACTATTCCTGTCTTTTTCTTCTTGATCAATACTATTACTGTTTCCTCTGTCCATAGTATTCTGCTGAAGGTCCATACTGAATTTTTGTCAAATTCATGTTTGTTTTTCCCAAACGATTCTCTGACGCATTATTTTCACCACACATTTCTTAATATAGTTCAATATTCTGCTTTGTCTATACCTGTAAGGCCTTTTATATTCCATGACAATACAGACAGAGAAACCAATATGCTGTAAAGCTACTAGTCCCACCTAGTGTATAGGACAGTTCTTTTGAATGCTCATTTTCAACCTTTGGCTTACATGAACACAGTGATACTTGGCAGGCTGATTATCTATGCAGTTGCTGCTTTCACATCTCAGTCTGAACCTATGTCACAATTTCAATACTTTTTGCTTCAAAGAAATAACTCAAACAACAAAAAAAAACTAAATAAATGTTCAGTACCCCCCATCCCATTTTAACTTACATGAAAACTATGTACATTTTCATCAAATGAGGTTTATCCCTCCAGACACAGCTGCACCCACAGGCAATACCTAATCTAAAATTAAAGGTAGACATGCTTAAGTGCATGTTGCAGCTCACTGATTGCTATATGTTCTCTTTTCGTCTCTATTCCCCTCCCACATGTGAAAATGAGCTTGCATACCTTTAGTAAACAGTAACTTTTACTCCTTAGAAAAAACGCACTGGCTAACTTTAAATAAACTAAATTGTGTGCCATTATATCAAATGCATTTAAGTATTAAGAATGTGGTGGCAATTTTCCAGATTTTTGTTGTCCAGATGTGGGAAGCTTACAGAAAAAGAGGTCTGGGTTAACTGGATGAATCTTCTAAAATTTAAGAACTGGTGAGAGGAAGAAAAATCCGTTCAGTACCCTACAAAAGTTTTGCTATCACCTATTTTTAAAAGACTTCTGCAAAAGCATTTACAAATAATAAGTACTTATCCAAGGGAGCATTTAACACTTGTGCTTTAGCATCCTCTGGAGAAGACTGTAATCTTAACCTAGCATGCCTCCTCATAACAGTACCAGTGGCATTCCCCCCCCTTCAAGCAGAATCTACTTCATCATAACCAGGTTTATTTGTTAAGCTACCCAAGAGGAATAAAGAATGCCCGAGACATCAGACATCACATCGGAATTACAGATGTTGGCAATACTTTGTCGCAGTGTTAGGAACTTAGTCATGTGGGTTTGAACAATGTTATTGTCAGAACTACACACTTGGTTGACAAATCTAAGGCTCTATTGTCATCATTAGGAATAGATTACAGGAAGGAAAGGTTATGGCTGCTTTTTCACAATCAAAATTACAGCTGCATCACTTGTAGGATTTTTATAAAGATATTTATAGTTTGTAATATTTATCAGGGTGTTAAGGGACAAGAAAGCAGCCAAAAAGCATATCCTAGCATCCTTAATAATGGGAAAATTGCTACAGGATTAGGAGTCTCCTTGTTTAAAAGTTCACAGCATCTTTTCTGAAGTTAGAGACCTTTCCACCTTCCATTTAAGTTTTTCATTCTAGCAATAATATCCCAAAAGAAAATCTTCACATTATGAGAATCTGAAGATAATGTGTCCTTTGCATCTGATTCAAGCCGAGAGGGGGGAAGGATCTGTGATGCATAATCTAGGCCACCCTTGGTTAGAATCAGAAATGTCTTCCTCCTTTCTCCTCACAGCAAGAGGAAAGTACAGTTGTATCAAATATTACCTTAACAGTACATGTCCCTCTCTTCACTGTTGCAGTATTCCTGAAAGAAGGGGCGTCTCGTCTTGGGCAGCCTGTTGCTCAGCCAGTAAAGCTTGAAAAGGATCTTGTTTGCTCCATACATCACATTTATGCTCCTCATACAGAATGTAGGGTGCTGCGCGTTGTCGCCTCACAGTAAGACGCTGTCCGGTTCGATTCTCAGCTAAAGTGTCTTCTGCGTGGGGGGACATGTGTGAATGGGCATACCTTCGTTGAAGGTTGTGCATCAGGGCTGGTATCTCGGCACGTAAAAATCAACTACCAATCATTAGCGGACCTGTGGCGACCCCTAACCGGGAAAAGCAGAGACACAACATACAGAATTGTAGGGCATAAAAAGGGGCATACGGATGCAACTACCCAGAACTGAATTGCCCCAGAAGAGATTACAGGACAAAGGAGTCCCATCTTTATCCATAAGGAAAAAAAAAAAGTAGAATAAAGAGAGGGTTAGAGGAGGGAGAGAATACTGCAACAGTGATACAAGGAAATCTACTGTTATGGGAAGATTTTATGCAACTGTACTATGTCCTTCTATATCACTGCTGCAGTACTCCTGAAAGAAGGGAGAGTAATAAAAAAAAAAAACGGAATGGGAGGTGGAAGGCTGAGAAGAGCAGTCAACCCCACATAAAATGGTTTCAGTAAAACCTGCTCTGGCTCTAGAAACCATATCCAACTTGTTAATGCTTGCTAAAAGGTATGCACTGAAGACCAAGTAGCATTTTCAAGGATGAATTGGTGTCAAACCCCTTGAAGAAGACACCAGAAGAGGCAACAGTCCTAGTAGAATGAGCTCTAACTTAAGCAGAGACTTGCCATGAAATGAACAAAGGAATTGCCTTCGATATCCGGGAGGAGATGGTCTGCTCAGAAAAGTATAGTTGTGCACACTTACTATAAATGTAGATGTTGTTTTCACTGTTGCAGGCATTACACTTGGGTTATCCTGCTGGCAGGCTACCCTCAGTCAGCCTGAATTCCAAAGTCTAGGTCCGGCGTCGGTTGCTGTCGCCTCTGCCCTGACGTCAGTGCGCCAGGGGTATAAAAGATGCAGCCAACGCCATTTTCTTTAATTTTTCTTGCCCCGGATATCAGGTGCCCCCAAAAGGGTAGGCTAAAAATATACCAATAAAACATGTATGCACCAAAATATATAATACCGTCATCTACAAGCAAATACACCACATAGGTTGTATAGATTAGAGTGGTGTAGATAAGTTCCAGCAGAGAAAAAGGTGATGGTGGGTAACTTGGACTGCAACAGGGAATACACTCAAACATCTACATTTATAGTAAGTGTACACAACTGTACTATGTTCTTCGTGTTTCACTGTTGCAGTCATTACACTTGGGTTGTGTCCCAAAGCTATGGTTGGGAGGCTGGAGCTAAACAGCATTAGGAGTGACTATGAGGCCCTGCAGAACTGCAGTGGCAAAGCCTGCCCTAGAGTAGAGTGGAAAATTATAGTGCTTTGTAAAAGTGTGCACTGAACTCCAGGTAGCAGCCGCTGAAATGCCTTTGGTTGGTACTCCCATGAGAAAGGGTGCTGAAGTGGCTGCTGCTCTGGTAGAATGTGGCCTAATGCCCTTAGGCACTGGTTTGCCATATTGCGAATAGCAGAAACGAATGCAGTGGCCTATCTACCTACAAATAGTCTGCTTTGAGATGGCCTTTCCTTGTGATCCTGCAGCATATGCCACCAGCAGTTGCTCAGTCTTTCTGAAAGCTTTGGTTATTTCCAAGTAGAAGAGTAGCTGTCTGCATATGTCCAAAGAATGCAAAATTCTCTCCCCCTTATTCTGTGGATTTCGATAAAAAGTAGTAGGATGAATAGTTTGGTTAAGGGCCACACTGGACACTACCTTAGGCATAAATGTTGGGTTCGTCTTCAGAGAAACCCTGTCTGGATAAAAGGTTCCACAGACGTTAGTGCCTGTATCTCTGAAACTCGTCTTGCAGAGGTAATTGATAGGAGCAGAGCTGTTTTCCAAGATAAAAACTTTATATCAGCAGTAGTGGCTGGCTCAAAAGGGGGCAGAGTGAGTTTTTCCAAAACATAACTGAGGTCCCATGCGGGTATTGGTGATCTCCTTGGAGGCCTTAAGTTTTTGGCTCCTCTGAGGTATTGCCTTAAAGGATGAGAAAAGTTTGGTGGCTCTGCATTGTAATGAGCCGAAATGGCAGAGACATGAATTTTAATTGATGAAAAGGATAGACCTTTGTCCAACATCTCAGTTAAGTATTGCAAAATCTGAGGAATATTTGGTACTGCTGTGTCAATTCCTTGTGCCTGGTTCTAGGCACAGAATCGCTTCCATTTTCCAGCATAAGATTTTCTAGTACTAGACCTCCTGGACCCCAAAATGACATCCATTACCGCTTTAGTGACAGGAGTGTTTTGTAGGACTACATTATCCGCCATGCTACCAGGTTTAAGGTTTTGAGTTGGCTGTGTAGGATCTGACTGTTTTGTTGGGACAGTAGGTGAAGTAAGGTCCAGGCTGGGCAATTAGATAAGTTCCTTAAGATTGGATACCAGTACTGGCAGGGCCAGTCTGGGACAATCAGTATCATTTTTGGCTTCTCTTGTCTGACCTTTAAAAGTATCTTGGGGAGGAGAGGCAATGGAGGAAAGGCATACGCGGTTAAGTTTTTCCAGCTGAAGGATAGGGCATCCACTTTCCATGCTTGTCTGTGATAAGTCCTTGTGCAGAATCTCTTTAGTTGGCAGTTGTGAGGAGAGGCAAATAAGGTCTATGTCCGGGCATCTCCATTTTCTTATGTTGAAAACTTGTGGATCCAATTTCCATTCATGGGGATCCATGAGGTTTCTGCTTAGTTTGTCTGAATTGTGCCTGCAGATGTACTTGGTAAGTTAATGCTGTGTCCCACAAAGTCATGGCTAGTCTACAGAGGGGGTAAGAATGAGTGCCTCCCTGCTTGTTTATATACCACATGACCGTGGTATTATCTGTCTTTATCAGTAGTTGTCCCTGATGAAGTAGGTCCTTGAGGGCTGTCAGGGCATTCGGAACAGCTAGCATCTCTTTTTGATTGATATGTAGATGCATTTGGTTGACTGACCATGTGCCTTGAATACATCTTCCTGCCATGTGTGCCCCCCCGGCATAATCTGATGCATCAGTCATCGATGTTTGCCTGGCTGGGGGTAAGGTGAATGGCTGTCCCTTGATCTGGTGACAGGCCTTCGCCCACCATCGAAACTCCTGTTGCAGGCAGGGAATGAGAGTAATTATTGTTTCCAGGCTGTAGCAATGCTGAGTCCACACGCTTTTTAGGTACCATTGAAATTTCCTCATACGCAGTCTTGCATATGGAATTAGTAGAATGCAGAATGCCATGAAGCCCAAAGCCTGCAGAATTTTTCTTGCAGATAACTGGGCCTTTGTTGCCAACAGTGTGAAGTAGGTAGTCAGTTGCCTTTGTTTGTCTGGCGCGAGATAAGCCATCTGGGCAGTTGTACTTAAGCTTGCACCCAGGAGTATTCTCTTGAGAGGGTACTAGTTTTGATTTGTGTTCATTGACTGTGTACCCTAGGCATGGTAGCAATCTTTTTACAAACGCCAGATACTGTAGTAGAATGTCCTTGTTCTGTGCTTGAATGAGGCAGTCGTCCAAGTAAGGATATAGTTGAATCCCTCTGTCTGCAGAATGCAATTACTGGTGCCAGGCACTTTGTGAAGACCCTAGGCGCAGTAGATAAGCCAAAGGGCAGCGCAGAGAAAGTACAGTTTTGTACCTACCATAAATGTAGATGTCCGATAGGTATGCATATGCAGTCCTAACAAATGGGTTGTCCTGCCTCAGGCAGCCCTTCGGTCGGCCGGATTCCAAAGTCTGGGTCTGGCCTCGGCTGATGTCGCACTTCACCCGACGTCATAGTTGCTAGGGTATAAAGGCATCAGCCGACGCCATTTTCCTCAGTGTTTCTTGCCCCAGATGCCAGGTGCCCTCTAGGAAGTCTAAATTTGGATAAATGCAGATAACTCCAAACAGTAGTAAGCAAAATATATATACATATATACATACAAACAAATAGACCATAATAGATTCCCCCAGCTAGCTAAAAGAGGGGTAAGTACCCTAGGAATACCACAGAGGGGAAGGAGGGTGGGTAATCCTGACTGCAGATGCATACCTATCGGACATCTACATTTATGGTAGGTACAAAACTGTACTATGTCCTTCAAGGATGCATCTGCAGTCCTAACAAATGGGTAGAATACCACAGCTAATCTGGGGGAGGAGGCACTAAGATAATGATGGTGTAGTTAGGATCCCTTGCAAAACAGCAGTTGCAAAACCTGCTCGGGATCTGGAGTATAAAGGAAGATTATAATGCTTGGCAAATGTATGCACGGAGCTCCAAGTAGCAGCTTCTAGAATGTCTTTGGTAGCCACTCCTCGTAGGAAAGCTGTAGTGGTGGCTGTAGCTCTTGTGGAGTGAGGCCTGATATTTTCAGGAGTTGTCTTTCCATGAAATGAGTAGCAGAATCGAATGCAATTTCCTATCCATTTTGAAATAGTCTGTTTTGAAATTGCTTTTCCTTGCACTCCTGTTGCATATGCTACCAGAAGCTGGTCAGTTTTTCTGCTGTTCTTGGTTCTGTCCAGATAGTAGCGCAGTTGTCTGTGCACATCCAAGGTGTGTAGTAGTTTTTCCCCCCTGTTCTGTGGGTTGGGGAAGAATGTAGGTAAATGTATGGCTTGGTTCAAGGATACCCTGGATATAAACTTTGGCATAAAAGTAGGATTGGTTCTCAGAGACACTCTATCCTGATGGAAGATGAGGAAAGGCTGCACTGCCATTAATGCCTGTAACTCAGATACCCTTCTTGCTGAAGTGATTGCTAGCAGGAAAGCAGTTTTCCAAGATAAGAACTGTAAGTCTGCTGTTGCTGCTGGTTCAAAAGGGGGAAGTGTTAACTTTTCTAGCACAAAATTGAGATCCCATGCAGGTAAAGGTGGTTTTCTTGGAGGCTTTACATTTTTGATCCCTCTCAAAATTGTCTGAGGAGAGGATGAGAAGACCGGAGGATCCATGCTGTACTCTGCTGAAATTGCTGATGCATGTATCTTAATGGAAGAATAGGACAGGCCATTGTGGAACAGTTCTACTAAGTATTCCAGGATGTGTGCTAGGTTTGCTAGTGTGACATTTTCCCCCTTTTTTGCACTCCAAATGAGGAATCTTTTCCATTTGGCTGAATATGTTTTCCTTGTGGAAGGTCTGCGAGCCTCCAGGATAATGTCCTTGACCCTCTGAGATAAATCAAGTTGGTTTTGTTTTATGCAATTTTCCAAGCAGTTAGCTGTAGTGTTTTTAAGTTTGGATGCAGGGTCTTGTAATTGTTCTGCGTTAGAAGGACATAGAGGTAGATGCCATGAATGGGTCCGAGACATGCTTCTCAGTAGCGGGTACCAATGTTGCCTTGGCCAGTCTGGAGCTATCAGAATTACCTTTGGCTGTTCCTCTCTGATCTTCAGTAGAACTTTGTACATCAAAGGAAGAGGTGGAAAGGCATATACTGTCAGGTCCTTCCAGCTGAAAGAAAGGGAGTCCACCCTCCAGGCAAGTGGGTGGTGGACTCGAGCAAAATTTCTTCAGTTGGTGGTTGTGTGGGGAGGCAAACAGGTCTATCTCTGGCCTTCCCCATTTCTTTGTTATGGTTTTGAAAATATCCGGATGCAGCATCCATTCGTGAGCATCCGTGGTAGTCCTGCTTAAGCTGTCTGCTAGTGAATTCTCTTTTCCTGGTACAAATCTGGCCTGCAGTTGGATGTTGAGATTCAGGGCCAAGTTCCACAGGTCCATTGCCGTCCGGCATAGAGGGTATGAATGTGTGCCTCCCTGTTTGTTGATGTACCACATGACTGTGGTATTGTCCGTCCTTATCAGCAGGTGTCCTTGCTGGATGAATGGTCTGAATGCCTCGATTGCATGTTTCACTGCCAGCATCTCCTTTAGATTTGTGTGTAGATTCAGCTGGTCTTATGACCATAGGCCTTGGATGCACTTGTCTTCCATGTGTGCCCCCCAGCCTAGGTCTGAGGCGTCCGTGGTGATGGTCTGTCTTGGATGTGGTTTGTGGAAAGGCAGTCCTCTGTTTATCTGACAGGCCTGGGCCCACCACAGGAATTCTTTTTTCAGGCATGGAATGATTGGTATCTGGGCTTCTAGACTGTGTCTGTGTTGAGACCATACATTCTTTAGGTACCATTGTAACTTTCTCATATGCAGCCTGGCATGCGGGATCAATATTATGCAGGATGCCATGTAACCCAAGGCCTGCAGGACTTTCCTTGCAGTAAGCTGAGTTTGTCTTGTTAGGGCCATGAAGTAGACTGGTAGTTGCTTTTGTTTTTCCTCTGTGAGAAAAGCCATCTGAGTTATTGTGTCCAGTTCTGCACCCAAAAATGTTATCCTTTGGGATGGCACTAGTCTTGATTTTTGTATGTTGACTGTGTATCCCAAGGCTTGCAGCAGTTGTATGACATTGGCCAAATCCTTTATTAATTTTGTCTTGTCCGCTTGTATTAGGCAGTCGTCCAGGTATGGGTAGATTTGAATTCCCTGAAGCCTGCAATGAGCAATAACTGATGCCAGGCATTTCGTGAATACTCTGGGCGCAGTAGATAAGCCAAAGGGCAATGCTGAGAATTGATAATGCTCTGATCCTGCAAGAAATCTGAGGTGTCTTCTGCAATCTGGTCGTATAGGGACGTGCAGGTATGCCTCCTTGAGATCTAGAGTCACCAGCCAAGACTCCTTGCCCAACATGGGAAGAAGTTGCTGTAGGGTCAGCATTTTGAATTTTGGAACAATGAGGTATGTGTTCAGTGCGGACAAATCGAGAATAGGCCTCCATTGATTTTCTTTTCTTGGTACAAGGAATAGTCTGGAGTAAAATCCTTGGCCTTGTTCCATAGATGGTACCTTTTCTATTGCTCTCATCCTTAGTAAACTGCTGATTTGTTTTAGAGCCTCTGATGTCTGGCTTGGTGGAAGGTTTGGCATTCCTCTCTTTTTTGGTAGTGTGGAAGTGAAACCTGTAGCCCCTGTCTATTGTTTGTAAAGTCCATTTGTCTCCTGTAATACAATGCCAGTTTCTTGAGAATAAGGCTAGCTTTCCGCCCAAGGGTGCTTCCAGTTGTTCCCGGGTAGGCGGAATCAGAGCCAAGTCATTGTGTTTGTCCTGTAGAAGTGGTTGCAGTCGCATCTGTGGCGGCAATTCTTTGGTTGGCAGGTTGCCACTGACGACCCCTGTAGGCACCTCTAGACTGACCTCTGCCTCTTGGGAGTCTATTTCTGCCTCTCTGTGGTCTGGAGGTGTCTGGAAAGGACCAATTCTTTGAAGGCCAATTTCTGCTAAACCTTGGAGGTTGGACCTGCAAAAAATCCTTGACTGTTTGGACAGATTTTGCTTTCTCTTCCACTTTCTTTAGAACCTCCTGTGCAGGGGAGCCAAACAAATTTCGCTTCTCCATAGGGGCATCCAGGAGCTTAGACTTAACATGGTCTGGTAAGGATTGTTCTTTTAACCAGGCATGCCTTCGAATCACTGCTCCAGTCATAGCTGATCTAAATGAAGCCTCCAGTGCATCATAGCCACATTTTAAGAAAGGATTACTGACCTGCTGAGAATTGTGTACCAAATCCTGAAGGGACTTACGGTCTAAAGGTTCAGGAGAGGCCAGCTTTTTATTCAGTTGATCTAACAAAAATTCCTGGTACTGAATCATGTGAAATTGACAGTTTAAAGCCCTGGCAGAAAGAGTAGCAGATGTATAAACCTTTTTACCCCATCTCTCTAATGCTCTAGATTCTCTTTCAGATGGTAGTGGGTTTTTGGCAGAGGCAGCTGCAACACCTTTAGGGCCCTGAGAAATGGTTTCTGGGTCTGCAGCATGAGCTTTATACAAGTGGTAGTGAGAATCCGGGACCCTGTAGTATCTGTCAGGCTTTGCAGGGGCCGGGGGAAGAGAATCAGGGGCAGTACTGGCATCATTGTATGCATCAACAACTGAAAGTACAGGTGGAATGGCTAAAGGCCTATGCTGCGGTAAGTGTAAAAAAGTCCTTAGCCTTTTCCTAGAATCAGAAAAATCCTGACCCTGCCATTGGAAGTGTTCCCTCAGAGTGTAGGGTTTCCCCAAAAGAAAATTCCTCTGGAGGTGAGGCAGAAGGAATGGAGTCTTCTGCATCAGAATCCTCATAAGGTGAGTACAGGCCTTCCTGATGGTCCGATACATCTGAACCATCCGAGGAGTAGTCAGAGGACAGAGGTTCAGGGGGTTCAGTCCTAGGCCTCTTATCAGGAGGGGGTTTGTGAGGCCATATCTGGGTGAGGATGGGATCCCCTGATCAAAGAAATAAGGTCCTCAGCAAGGCTGAGAATCTGGGAACTAGAGGTAGGCCTGTGAGAGGGAGCTTTTGAAGGTAAGGCCTTGGAAAGTTTGGCTGCTTTAGCCCTGGAAAAGGCCTTGAAAGACATAGAAGCAGGGGGTCTAGCTGCCCCACGTGCAGGAGTAGAGATGTCCAACGGAATAGTGTCAGACAACTCTTGTGTGCCTGCTTCAGCAGGAATTTCTGTAGCCGACTCAGTCATGGCCTGTGTGGCCTCGTGTCGGAGGCATGCTTTGGCCGAAGGAGAACCGAGGTCTCGGTTTCAGCCGAAACCGAGACACTCGTAGGCCTAACAGTGGTTTCAGCGAACCGCAGGCGAGTGTCGGTCCTTTCTTTGCGTTTTTAGCTAAATGTGTAGTCGAGTCTCCGCGGCATTTTATATGCAAAAGTGGAGCCAAAAAACTCTTCAGCAAACTCCGACCGACGTCTAAGAGTCCGTCGGTTGAAGGAAGCACAGGCTAAACAGGCTGATACGTCGTGGTCTGGGCCTAAGCAAGGAAGGCAATAAGAGTGGAAATCCTTATGAGGTATTTGTTTCCCACAAGTTAAACAATTATTTACTTTGACATCGGCTCAGGCAAGAAAGAGTCCCCAACGGGGTACTTAGCTTTTTAGAAGTCTTCGGTAAGCTGAAATCTCTGGATCTGACCGACCGGCACTTGCGAACAGCTTCTGCTTCGGGCACCACGCGGCAAGAAAGACTGAGGAAAATGGCATCGGCTGATGCCTTTATACCCTAGCAGCTATGACGTCAGGTGAAGTGCGACATCAGCCGAGGCCAGACCCAGACTTTGGAATCCGGCCGACCGAAGAGCTGCCTGAGGCAGGACAACCCATTTGTTAGGACTGCAGATGCATCCTTGAAGGACATTTGACAGTGTATTGAGCCAGCTTTGAATCTGAGGTATCTTCTGCATGTTTGTTTGATCGGGACATGCAGGTATGCCTCTTTTAGATCTAAAGTCACAAGCCAAGCCTTCTTGCCCAGCATGGGCAGAAGCTGCTGTAAGGTCAACATTTTTAATTTTGGTATATCCAGATATGTGTTTAGAATGGGTCTACTTCTATTCACCAACTCCCATTTCGAACTCCCATTTCACTGAAACTTCATTACATAGACATGCATTTGCCCCCTCCCCCAATGTTGTGCGACCCTGGAGTTGATATATATAGTAGGGGGGGTGTGGTGTGGTTGGCACAGCCCCCCACAGTGGGAGGTGTGAAGCCCCCCCACCTAAAATGCCTGTCGATGTAATGAAGTTTCGGTGAAATGGGAGTTCGACGAAATGGGAGTTGGTGAATAGAAGTAGACCCGTTTAGAATAGATAGGTCCAGTATTGGTCTCCAGGCTTTGCCCTTTCTGGGTACCAAGAGCAGTCTTGAATAAAATCCTTGTCACTGCTCTTGTTCTGGTACTTGTTGAATGGCCCTCATGTCCATGAGGGATAAGACTTGTTTTTGTGCCTCTGCCCATTGTTTTTTTGGTAGGTCTGGCCAACTGTTTGCCCTTGGCAGGGTATGAAAGTGAAACTTGTAGCCCTGTGACTATGTCTAAGACCCATTTGTCCTGGGTTATGTGCCAATTTTGTGAAAAAAGTGCTAGTTTTCCCCCTAAAGGCGCTGCCAGAAGGTAAGTGCTTGGCGTAGGCAGGGGGAAGTCATTGGGACTGTTTCCTGTAAGGCTGTGATTCGTCTTCTCCACTTTTGGAGGTAGAAGCACCCCATTGTTTAGACCTGAATGAATCTTCGGGCTGGGATCTGCCTCTTGGATGTCTATCTGCCCCTTTGTGGTCTGTCTGACACTGGAAAGGACAAATTCTTAGTAGGCCAGTGTCTGCTAAATCTTGGAGGCTGTACCTGTAAGAAATCCTTGACTGTTTGCATAGATTTAGCTTTGTCCTCCATTTTCTTTAACACCTCTTCTGCTTTAACACCAAACAAAGTATGTTGTAATGGAGCATCCAAGAATTTTGCTTTAACATGATCTGGTAAATTTTGTTCCTTTAACCAAGCATGCCTCCTAATGACAGAACCTGTGACAGCGGCCCTGCAGGAGGCCTCCAAAGAATCAAAACCACATTGCAAAGTATGCTTTCTAGCTTGCTCAGCTGCATGCAATAAATCCTGCATTTCTTTGTTTTCTGCACCTTCAGAATTTATCAACATTTTCTGTTCAAGCAATGACATAATATATTGCTGATATTTGAGCATATGAAACTGACAATTTAAAGCTCTTATAGCCAAGGTAGCAGAGGTGGAAATCTTCTTTCCCCATTTGTCTAATGCCCTACAATCCCTGTCAGAGGGGGTAGGGTTTTTTGCAGTGGATGCTTTGACCCCTTTGGGACCCTGAGAAATAGTTTCTGGGTCAGCAGCAGGGTTCTTGAAAAGAAATTTGTGAGTCAGGCACCCTGTAGTACCTACGAAGAGTGGCAGGCTTGAGACTGAGCAAATGTAAACCAGATAACAAACGGTAATAAAGCTAGAACAAATGTCCGTTTATTAAAAACGAAGTGAGCGCTTTCGGTAGGGACACCTTCCCCACCTTCTTCAGACAACTGTTATACAAGTCTGTCACTGTGCGGTTGCACTTTTGCTAATAGCGTTTTAGCAACTTGGGAGTTCCAATGTTTGTTCACAAATGAGTGTTACAAACAACATGTCACTTAGTACACTAGGTACCAAGATGACAGGTTTTTCTTATGGAATGGTCCTTATGAAGCAATTCCCAGTTTTATAGATCAACTAGCTGGGACGACATGTTTTTTGGAATTTACCAATGTAGCAAGCTCTAATGACATAACCTTTCTTGATGTTAGAATTAGCAAGGATGATCATTTACAGAGATTTAGGTCAACTATCTTCAGGAAAAGCACTTTTTCTAACACATACTTACACTTTTCTAGCTCTCATCCTTTACATCAGAAAAAAAGTGTAGTTAAAGGTCAATTCGTTCGAGCAGCTCGAATGGTTTCTAATTTAGCTGATTTTACAAATGAATGTGACAATATTCAAGCCATGTTTTTGGCGCGTGGGTATCCTTCCAATTTTGTGGAAGATTTAAAACGTGAGGTGGCCACAAAAAGAGAATCTGGACATTTCAAACCACTTCTTGGGGGAGGAAACATGACCACTAAAATAGCAATAGACAGTAACTTTTTCAACACTTCTTTTCTGTTTACATTCTGCACTGATGCTAATGCTATTTCTAACATAGTGCGGAAAAACTGGAAAATAATTTTGGATGATCAACATTTAGTTAGCTGGGTGGGTGAAAAGCCCACTGTTACTTATATAAGAGGGCAAACTTTGAAGCAATTGCTTGAATTAAGAAGACCAATGTTTAATTATAAGAATGTTGGTATAAGAAAGTGTGGTTTTTGCCATTTTTGTAAGTATGTTCATGTTGGAAACAACATTATGTTAGCTGGGAAGAAATATTACATTAACGGCATGTTTAATTGTTGTTCTGACAGAGTGGTCTATGTAGCAGCGTGTAAAAAATGTTCAGCTTTTTACATAGGAAAAACTGATAGACCACTGAAAAAAAGATTATATGAACACTTGTATGCTATAGCCAAAAGTGATTTAAATAATGCATTGGCAAAACACATTTCTCTTAATGAAGATCATACCTTTTGTTTTTCAGTGTTACAACAGATTAAACCTGATGTGAGGGGGGGCCCATGGCAAATTGTTTTAGAACAACAGGAAGCGTTCTGGCAGATTCGTACTGCCTCATATATGGTGCCAGGTTTGAACGAAATATTGTCCATAAAATGTTTTCTTAGACTATTGGCTTTAGATAGATGATTGTGATATTTTTATTTTTACAAATATATAAAAACTTTATATATATAAAAATTTACATAATCATTTAGTTATTTGGATTCATTAGAACAAATTTGATTGGGTTGAATTCCATTAACTTCATATCTATACATAGTCTCTATATATTAAATAAGGTAAAAACATAGTAGTAATGATAGGCAAGGTGCTGTCTGTAGAGTATCTGTTGCTTTTGTTAATTGTTAATTGTTGATTTATTAACAATTTTTTATATGGTTTCATCTTATTTATATAATATAGATCGTGTGTTAGTGACATGCTGTCAGATTTTTTGAGTTATGTTTATGACAGGTCACATTTTAATTGGTTAAATAGAAGTGTTCTTTTCCAATTTTGACTGCTAGCTGCTGATACAATTGTGCATTACATCAAGAACATCATATATATATATTTTTTGTAATGTGCACATATATTTTGTATGTGTTTTATATGTTTTATATGTTCTTTATGCTTGGGATTGACATTTAAAGTTTTTATGTGCTTGGTTAATTGTTTAATTGGGTGTAACCCGATTATGATGTCACTCACTGCACGTTATTTAATGCCAATGAATTTTATCAGACTTGTATAACAGTTGTCTGAAGAAGGTGGGGAAGGTGTCCCTACCGAAAGCGCTCACTTCATTTTTAATAAACGGACATTTGTTCTAGCTTTATTACCGTTTGTTATCTGGTTTACATTTGCTCAGTCTCAAGCCTGCCACTCTTCGTTTGTCTCATTTTATTGATCCAGTTTTGCTTTTGGTTTTTTCATTCGTTTACCCTGTAGTACCTGTCCGGCTTAACAGGAGCTGGAGGAAAGGAGTCAGGGGGCAGACTGGACTCTGAAAATACATCTACAATGTCTAACACAGGCGGAATAGCTAGTGGCCTGTGTTGTGGGAGTAAAAGAAGTCTCGGAGCCCTTTCTTAGATTCAGAATAATCTTGGCTCTCCCAGTGGAAAAGTTCCCTCATGGTATGCAAGGTTTCCCCAAAAGAGTAATCCTCAGGAGGAGAGGCTGAAGGGATAGATTCTTCAGCATCAGAATCCTCACAGGGAGAAAGAGTATTCCTGATCAGAAGAGTAATCTGAAGAAATGGAAACTTGATCTGAAGATTCATATTCTGTCTATTGCCTAGGCCTCTTTATCAGGAAGGGGATGGGAACCCCTGATCAAAGTAATTAAGTCTTCGGCCATTTTGAGCATCTGTTTTTTGGGCATGGAGGCCTGACCATGAGGCTGTTGTACTGGTTTGTCTTTAAAGATGCTTTAGTCTTTGCCTTTGAAGCTGGAGTTGCTTTAATGTACAACTGAGTAGGTCTGAAAACACCCTCAGAAGCCGATGCCTGCTCAGCGGCTCCGGACCCATCTGTGGGAATAGTTTCCAAAGGTCCAATACCTTGAGCTTCCGGCAGCCTAGGCGACTCCACGTGGGAGTCTATAGCGGCCTGCTGGTCAAAAGGGGAAAGCGCCTCACTGAGAGCCGTCGAACCGGCGACTGGCTTAGAAGAAGCCTCTTCGTCGGTTTTAGACCTCGGATGCCTGTCCTTTTCTTTGCGTTTCTTGGTAATTGCGGTAGTCGGTTGGCTATCAGACGGCATCGTGTAATAAAATCTTAAGCCAAAATAGTGAAAAGCAAAACCGTACAGTCGCTTTATAGTACGCTGGTTAAATTTAGCACAAAACCAACAACAAGCAACGTCGTGGTCAGGGCCTAGGCAAGGAATACAGTAAGAATGAAAATCCTTATGAGGTATTTGCTTCCCACATGAAATTCAATTATTAACTTTTTCTGACATCGGTCTGGAGCAAGAAAAAAGTTGTCCCCAACAGGGTACTTAGCTTTTAATGAAGACTTTGGATCTGAAATTTGAACACGAAAATCTGAGGAGTCGGCCGACCGGCGCTTGCGAACTGCTTCTGCTTCAGGCACCACGCGGCAAGAAAGACTGAAGAAAATGGTGTCGGCTACATCTTTTATACCCCTGGCGCACTGACGTCAGGGATGAGGCGACAGCAACAGACACCGGACTTAGACTTTGGAATTCTGGCCGACTGAGGGTAGCCTGCCGGCAGGATAACCCCAAGTGTAATGACTGCAACAGTGAAACATGAAGAACATCCACGGAACACCACAGTGAGAGGGGTGCAGAGTGGACTTGAAATGCAGAGCGAACTACAGTTTAGAAACAGCTCAACAGGGAACTGAAAATCTCAGAATTTTTTTGTAGAAAAGTGGTCTGAATAAGGTTGTCCAAGTAAGTGTAGACACCGATACCCTGGAGTCTGCAAAATGCTATCACTGGGGACAGACATTTTGTGAATACTCAGAGCAGTGGAAAGCCCAAAAGGCAAGGCATTAAATTTAAAGCATTAGCCTAAAAACTTCCTGTGATATGGATGAACAGGGAAATGGAGGTACATCCTTCAGATCCAAGGTAACCAGCACAGTCTTCTGAAAAATCAGATGGAAAAAAAGTGTTAACCTCTGGACTTTTGGAACCACCAAAAATGATATTAGGGGGTACACAAGTCCAAGACTGAGCTCAGAGTACATTCTTTTCATGGAAGAAGGAAAAAACTGTGGAGAAACCTTTTCCTTCTAGACAGTGAAGGACAGGCCCTATTCTCTGATGTAGGAGATCTGAAATGATGCAAAAAATTTAGATGCTGTTAGTTTGGAGAAGCCTGTGGAAATGCAGGACGACGATGGGGAATACCAATGAAATCTGTACTAATTATTGATGATTAGTAAGCCCAAGAAAAGTACAGTTGTGCAACATGCACTTACAGATAGCAGCAGGTGTTCCGATTCCTCACTGCTGCAGCAGCCTTTAGGCTACACGCGTTGTGTCTTGCCTGGTACACAACCATCATCCAGTTTCCAAAAGCTCTGGCTCCCTCCCTCCCACACCTTCACTCAGATTGCTGACTTGACAGCCCTGTGTAGAGAAATCAGTGTAAAGCTTTCTTCAGGGCTTTCTTGCCCAAAAGTAAAAAAGCATACTCATCCTGAACCTCTCAAAGATTTTTACAACAACAAATAATGTTATTTCCCAGCAACTAACTCATACAGAAATAGGGGCATGATGAATGTGTGGCTACTGCAGCACTGATGAATTCAAACATCAGTTACAAGTGCAACTTGTACGACTGTACTATGTTCATCATTCCCACTGCTGCAGTAGCCTAATGGGTTGATTAACACAGCCTATCCAACACGGAAGGAGGAAGAATAAGGATCTAGGAGTCCCTGGAGAATGGAGCTAGCAAAGCCTGCCCTGGACCTAGAAAAGAAATCCAATTTGTAATGCTTTGTAAAAGTGTGTACAACGGACCAAGCAACTACCTCTAGAATACTCGAGTCCAACCCTTTCCAATATGCCATTGAAAAGCCAAAACTCTAGTAGAATGACAACACTATCCTGAAAGTACAGTTGTGTACACTTACCATAAATGTAGATGTTTGAGTATTCACTGTTGCAGTCATCACATTTGGGCTATCTGCTTGCAGTAGTCCTCAGTCGGCCTGATTAAAGTCTTGGGTCCTACGTCGGTTGCAGTCTCCTCTTCCATGATGTCAGGTCGCCAGGGGTATAAAACATGCAGCCGATGTCATTACATCAGTTTTTCTTGCCGCAGATGTCAGGTGCCCCCCTAATAGGAAGCAACAAAATCTATAAATATTTGGAGGTTATACCTCCAACAAAAAAGCAAATACACCAAAAAGCTTTTAAGCATTGTAAAGGAGAGAAGAGGGATAGCCAAAATAAGTCAGGGGGCTGGAGGGAGGGTAACCAGGACTGCAACAGTGAATACACTCTAACATCTACATTTATGGTAGGTGTACACAAAGTACAGTTTTGTACCTACCATAAATGTAGATGTCCGATAGGTATGCATCTGCAGTCATAACATATGGGTTGTACTGCCTCAGGCAGCCCTTCGTTCGGCCGGATTCCAAAGTCTGGGTCTGGCCTCGGCTGATGTCGCACCTTCCCCGACATCAGAGCGTCAGGGGTATAAAAGCATCAGCCGACGCCATTTTCCTCAGTTTTTCTTGCCCCAGATATGTATATATATATATATATATATATATATATAGATATATATATATATATATATATATACATACACATGTATATACCCTAGGAATACCACAGAGGGGTAGGAGGGAGGGTAAACTTGACTGCAGATACATACCTATCGGACATCTACATTTATGATAGGTACAAAAAGTACAGTTTTGTACCTACCATAAATGTAGATGTCCGAGAGGTATGCATCTGCAGTCCTAACATATGGGTTGTCCTGCCTCAGGCAGCCCTTCGGTCGGCCGGATTCCAAAGTCTGGGTCTGGCCTCGGCTGATGTCGCACTTCACCCGACGTCATAGCTGCAGTGAATTGGGTATAAAGGCATCAGCCGACGCCATTTTCCTCAGTGTTTCTTGCCCCAGATGCCAGTTGCCCTCTACGAAGGCTAAATTTGGATAACTGCAAATGATTCCAAACAATAGAGAGCAAACAAAAATAAACATGTATATACATATATACAAACAAATACACCATAATAGATTCCCCCAGCTAGCTACAAGATGGGCAAATACCCTAGGAGTACCACAGAGGGGAAGGAGGGTGGGTAATCCTGACTGCAGATGCATACCTCTCGGACATCTACATTTATGGTAGGTACAAAACTGTACTATGTCCTTCAAGGATGCATCTGCAGTCCTAACATATGGGTAGAATACCATAGCCAAACTGGGGGAGGAGGTACTAAGATGATTATGGTGTAGTCAAGATCCCTTGCAAAACAGCAGTTGCAAAACCTGCTCGGGATCTGGAGTATAAAGGTAGATTATAATGCTTGGCAAATGTATGCACGGAGCTCCAAGTAGCAGCTTCTAAAATGTCTTTGGTAGCCACTCCTCGTAGGAAAGCTGTAGTAGTGGCTGTAGCCCTTGTGGAGTGAGGTCCGATGTTTTCTGGAGTTGTCTTTCCATGAAAAGAGTAACAAAATCTAATGTAATTTCCTATCCATTTTGAGATTGTCTGTTTTGAAATTGCTTTTCCTTCCATTCCTGTTGCATATGCTACCAGAAGCTGGTCAGTTTTTCTATTGTTCTTGGTTCTGTCCAGATAGTAGCAATTGCCTGTGCACATCCAAGGTATGTAGTAGCCTTTCCCCCCTGTTCTGTGGGTTGGGGAAGAATGTTGGTAGGTGGATTGCTTGGTTCAATGATACTCTGGAGACCACCTTTGGCATAAAAGTAGGGTTAGTTCTCAAGGACACTCTATCCTGATGGAAGATAAGGAAGGGCTGTACTGCCATTAATGCCTGTAATTCAGAAACCCTTCTTGCTGAAGTGATTGCAAGCAGGAAAGCAGTTTTCCAAGATAAGAACTGTAATTCTGCTGTTGCTGCTGGTTCGAAAGGGGGTAGTGTTAACTTTTCCAGCACAAAGTTAAGGTCCCATGTAGGCAGAGGTGGCTTCCTTGGAGGCTTTACATTTTTAATTCCTCTCAGAAACTGCCTGAGAGGAGGATGAGAGAAGACTGGAGGATCCATGTTGTATTCTGCTGAAATTGCTGATGCATGAATCTTAACGGAGGAGTAAGACAGGCCATTGTGGAAAAGTTCTGCTAAGTATTCCAGGATGTTAGCTATGTTTGCTAATGATACATTTTCTCCTTTTGCTGCACTCCAAATGAGGTATCTTTTCCATTTGGCTGAATAAGTCTTCCTTGTGGAGGGTCTGCGAGCCTCCAGGATGATGTCTTTAACCCTCTGAGATAAATCTGTGTTATTTTGTTTTATGTAATATTCCAAGCGGCTAGCTGCAGTGTTTTCAAGTTTGGATGTAGGATCTTGAAGTTGTTCTGTGTTAGCAGTAAGGGAACTAGAGGTAGAGGCCATGCGTGTGTCCGAGACATACTCCTCAGTAGCGGGTACCAATGCTGCCTCGGCCAGTCGGGAGCTATCAGGATGATCCTTGGGTGATCTTCTTTGATCTTCAAAAGCACTTTGTGCATCAAAGGAAGAGGTGGGAATGCATATGCTGTCAGGTTTTCCCAACTGAAGGATAGGGGAGTCCACCTTCCAAGCAAGTGGGTGGTATGTCCTTGTGCAGAATTTCCTCAATTGGTGGTTGTGTGGGGATGCAAACAGGTCTATTTCTGGTAGTCCCCATTTCTTTGTAATGGATTTGAAGATGTCTGGATGCAGCATCCATTCGTGGGCATCAGTGATAGTTCTGCTTAAGGTGTCTGCTAGTATATTTTCTTTTCCTGGCACAAATATGGCCTGGAGTTGAATGTTGAGGTTCAGGGCCACATCCCACAGGTCCATTGCCATCCGGCATAGAGGATATGAGTGTGTGCCTCCCTGTTTGTTGATATACCACATGACTGTGGTGTTGTCCGTCCTTATCAGCAAATGACCCTGTTGAAGAAACGGTCTGAATGCCTGTAGTGCCTGTTTCACTGCCAGCATCGCTTTTTGATTTATGTGTAGGTTCAGCTGGTCTCGTGTCCATAGGCCTTGTATACACTTGTCCACCATGTGTGCCCCCCAGCCTAGGTTTGAGGCATCCGTGGTGATAGTCTGGCTTGGGCGAGGTTTGTGGAAAGGCAGTCCTCTGTTCAACTGACAGGCCTGAGCCCACCACAGGAATTCTTGTTTCAGGCATGGAATTATTGGAATCTGGGCTTCTAGACTGTGCTTGTGTTGAGACCATATATTCCTTAGGTACCATTGCAACTTCCTCATGTGCAGCCTGGCATGTGGAATCAATATTATGCAGGATGCCATGTAACCCAGGGCTTGCAGGACTTTCCTTGCAGTAAGCTGGTTCTATGTTGTTAATGCCATGAAATAGAGTGGTAGTTGCTTTTGCTTTTCTGCTGTGAGAAATGCCATTTGATTTGAAGTATCCAGTTCTGCACCCAAGAATGTTATCCTTTGGGATGGTATCAGTCTTGACTTTTTCATGTTGACTGTGTATCCCAGGGCTTGCAGTAGTTGTATAACCTTTTCCAAATCTTTTGTTAATTTGGTCTTGTTGTCCACTTGTATTAGGCAGTCGTCCAGGTATGGATAAATCTGAATTTCCTGAAGCCTGCAATGAGCAATTACTGATGCCAGGCATTTCGTGAATACTCTGGGCGCAGTAGATAAGCCAAAGGGCAATGCTGAGAATTGATAATGCTCTGATCCTGCAAGAACGTGCAGGTATGCCTCCTTGAGATCTAGAGTCACCAGCCAAGACTCCTTGCCCAGCATGGGAAGAAGTTGCTGTAGGGTCAGCATTTTGAATTTTGGAACAATGAGATATGTGTTCAGAGCGGACAGGTCGAGAATAGGCCTCCATTGGTTTTCTTTCCTTGGTACCAGGAAAAGTCTGGAGTGAAATCCTTGTCCTTGTTCCATAGGCGGTACCTTTTCTATAGCTCTCATCCTTAGTAAGTGGTTGATTTGTCCTAGAGCGTTTGTTTTTTGGTTTGGTGGTAGGTTTGGCATTCCTCTCTTTTCTGGTAGAGTGTGGAAGTGAAACCTGTAGCCTTTGTCTATCGTCTGTAAAATCCATTTGTCTCCTGTAATGTAATGCCAGTTTACGGAAAATAAGGCTAGCTTTCCGCCCAAGGGTGCTTCCAGTTGTTCCCTGGTAGGCGGTATCAGAGTCAAGTCATTGTGTCTGTCCTGTGGAAGTGGTAGTAGCTGGATCTGTGGCAGTGCTTCTGTGGTTGTTAGGCTGCCACTGACGTCCCCTGTAGGCACCTCTGGATTGTCCTCTGCCTCTTGGGTCTATTTCTGCCCTCTGTGCCCTGGAGGTGTCTGGAAAGGACCAATTCTTGAGGCCAATTTCTACTAAACCTCGGAGGCTGGACCTGTAAGAAATCCTTGACTGTTTGGACAGATTTTGCTTTTCTTCCACCTTCTTTAGCACTTGCAGTGCAGGGGAGCCAAACAAACTTTGTTTCTCCATGGGAGCATCTAGGAGCTTTGACTTTACATGGTCTGGTAAGGATTGCTCTTTTAACCATGCATGCCTTCTGATCACTGTTCCAGTCATAGCTGATCTAAAGGAAGCCTCCAATGCATCATAGCCGCATTTTAAGGAATGATTACTGACCTGCTGAGTGTTATGTACCAAATCCTGAAGGGACTTACGGTCTATAGGTTCAGGAGAGGACAGTTTTTATTTAGCTGGTCTAACAAAATTCCTGATACTGAATCATGTGGAATTGACAGTTTAAGGCCCTAGCGAAAAGAGTAGCAGAAGTATAAACTTTTACCCCATCCCTCTAATGCTTTAGATTCTCTTTCAGAGGGAGGTTTTTGGCAGAGGCAGCTGCTACAGCTTTGGGGCCCTGTGAAATGGTTTTAGGATCTGCAATAGGAGCCTTATACAAGTGAAAGTGTGTGTCCGGGACCCTGTAATATCTGTCGGGCTTAGCAGGGGCGGGAAGAGAGTCAGGGCAGTACAGGCATCATTAAATGCATCATCCACAACTGCTAGTACTGGAGGAATGGCTAAAGGCCTATGCTGTGGTAAATGTAAAAAGGTCCCAAGCCTTTTCCTTGAATCTGAAAAATCCTGGCCCTGCCATTGAAATTGCTCTCTCATAGCATGTAAGGTTTCCCCAAAGAAAATTCCTCAGGAGGAGAGGCAGAAGGAATGGAGTCTTCTGCATCAGAATCCTCATAAGGAGAATAAGGGCCTTCTGGAGGATTTGAGTTTCCTGAATCATCCGAGGAATAGTCTGTAGAAACTGGATCCGGAGGCTCTGCTCTAGGCCTCTTCTCTGGAGGGTTGAGAGGCCCTGTCTGGGTGAGGTTGGGATCCCTGATCAAAGAAATGAGATCCTCAGCCAGGCTGAGCATTTGGGAACTAGAGGTAGGCCTGTGTGAAGGGGTTTTAGCAGGCAAGGCCTTAGAAGATTTAGCTGCTTTAGCCCTAGAAAAGCCTTGATAGACATACATGCAGGGAGCCTAGCAGCTCCACGTGCAGGAGTAGATATGTCTAAAGGAATAGTATCTGATAAATCCTGGGTGCCTGCTACAGCAGGGAAATTTCAGTAGCAGATTCAGCCATGCTTGAGGCCTCGGCTGTCGGAGGCATGCTTTGGCGAAGGAAGAACCGAGGACTCGGTTTCAGCGAAACCGAGACACCGCGTAGCGGCAGTGTCGGTCCTTTCCTACGCTTTTAGCTAATTGTGAAGTCGGAGTCTCAGGCGGCATTTTGTAAGCAAAAGCGGGACCAAAAACTCCTCTGCAAACTCCGACCGACGTCTAAGTGTCCGTCGGTTGAAGGAAGCACAGGCTAGACGAGCTGATACGTCGTGGTCTGGGCCTAAGCAAGGAAGGCAGTAAGAGTGGAAATCCTTATGAGGTATTTGTTTCCCACAAGTTAAACAATTATTTACTTTTTCTGACATCGGCTGAGGCAAGAAAGAGTCCCCAACGGGGTACTTAGCTTTTAGAAGTCTTCGGTAGTAGAAATCTCTGGAGCTGACCGACCGGCACTTGCGAACAGCTTCTGCTTCGGGCACCGCGCGGCAAGAAAGACGGAGGAAAATGGCGTCGGCTGATGCCTTTATACCCAATTCACTGCAGCTATCACGTCGGGTGAAGTGCGACATCAGCCGAGGCCAGACCCAGACTTTGGAATCCGGCCGACCGAAGGGCTGCCTGAGGCAGGACAACCCATATGTTAGGACTGCAGATGCATCCTTGAAGGACATCTGTACTATGTCCTTCAAGGATGCATCTGCAGTCATAACATATGGGTAGAATACCATAGCTAATCTGGGGGAGGAGGTACTAAGAAAAAGATGGTGTAGTTAAGATCCCCTGCAGGACTACAGTAGCAAAGCCTGCTCTGGATCTGGAGTATAAAGGTAGATTGTAATGTTTGGTAAATGTATGCACGGAGCTCCAAGTAGCAGCTTCTAAAATGTCCTTGGTAGCCACCCCTCGTAGGAAGGCTGTAGTGGTGGCCGTGGCCCTTGTGGAATGAGGCCTGATGTTTGCAGGAACTGACTTTCCATGAAAGGAGTACCAAAATCGAATGCAATTTCCTATCCATTTTGAAATTGTCTGTTTGGAAATTGCTTTTCCTTGCACCCCAGCAGCATGTGCTACAAATAGTTGGTCAGTTTTTCTGCTACTTTTTGTTCTGTCCAAGTAGTAGCGTAGTTGTCTGTGTATATCCAGGGTGTGCAGAAGTTTTTCCCCTATTCTGTGGGTTTGGGAAGAAGTAGGCAAGTGAATAGCTTGGTTCAAGGATACCCTAGATACCACCTTTGGCATAAAAGTAGGATTAGTTCTTAGTGTAACTCTGTCCTGATGGAAGATGAGAAAGGGCTGTACTGCCATTAATGCTTGTAACTCAGATACTCTTCTTGCTGAAGTTATTGCCAGAAGGAATGCAGTTTTCCAAGACAGAAACTGAAGATCCGCTGTTGCTGCTGGTTCAAAGGGAGGAAGTGTTAGTTTCTCCAAGACAAAGTTGAGATCCCAAGCAGGTAAAGGGGTTTTTCTTGGAGGTTTGATATTTTTGATCCCTCTCAGAAATTGCTTGAGGAGAGGGTGTGAAGATAGGTGGATCCACATTGTATCCTGCTGAAATTGCTGAGGCATGAATCCTAATGGAAGAATAGGAAAGGCCATTGTGGAACAGTTCTGCTAAGTATTCCAGAATGTGTGTCATGCTTGCCACTGTCACATCTAAGCCTTTTGATGTGTTCCAAATGAAAAATCTTTTCCATTTAGCTGAGTATGTCTTCCTTGTAGAAGGCCGGCGAGCTTCCATGATAATGTCCTTCACTCTCTGTGATAAAACATTTTGTTTTGGATTTAAGGGATTTTCCAGGCAGTTAGCTGCAATGTTTTTAAGTTGGGATGCATGATCTTGAAATTGTTCTGCGTCGGAAGAAGAGGCCATAGAGGGAGAGGCCATGGTTTTGCCTGTGACATGCTCCTCAATAGTGGAAACCAGTGTTGCCTTGGCCAGTCTGGAGCTATCAGAATCACTCTTGGCTGTTCCTCCCTGATCTTCAGTAGAACCTTGTACATTAAAGGGAGAGGTGGGAAGGCATATACTTTTAGAGCTTTCCAGCTGAGAGAGAGAGAGAGAGTCCACCCTCCATGCTTGTGGGTGGTATGTCCTTGAGCAAAATGTCCTCAGTTGATGGTTGACGGGGGAGGCGAACAGATCTATCTCCGGCGTTCCCCATACCTTTGTTATGAGTTGGAAGATGTCTGGGTGTAGCATCCATTCGTGTGCATCCATGGTAGTTCTGCTTAAGCTGTCCGCCAGTGCATTCTCTTTTCCTGGCACGAGCTGGGACTGCAGTTGGATATTGAGTTTCAGGCATAGCTCCCATAGATTCATAGCCAGCCGGCATAAAGGGTATGAGTGTGTGCCTCCCTGCTTGTTTATGTACCACATGACCGTGGTGTTGTCTGTCCTTATTAACAGGTGGCCTTGATGGAGGAAGGGTTTGAAAGCCTCGATTGCATGCATCACTGCCAGCATTTCCTATTGGTTTATGTGCATGTGCAGCCGTCCTTGAGACCATAAGCCTTGGATACAGTTGCCATCCATGTGTGCTCCCCATCCTCGGTCTGAAGCGTCCGTGGTGATGGTTTGTTTTGTTTTTGGCTTGTTGAAAGGCAACCCTCTGTTGGAGTGGCAGCACTGAGCCCACCACAGGAATTCCTTTTGAAGGCAAGGAATGATTGGTATCAAGGTTTCCAAACTGTGACTGTGTTGAGACCATACACTCCTTAGGTACCATTGTAATTTTCACATATGCAGCCTGGCGTGTGGTATCAGAATTATGCAGGATGCCATGTAACCCAGGGCCTGCAGGATTTTCCTTGCAGTAAGCTGAGCTTGTCTTGTCAAATTCATGAAGTAATCAGGAAGTTGTTTTTGTTTTTCTTCTGTGAGAAAGGCCATTTGGGTGGTTGTGTCTAGATCCGCACCCAGAAAGGTTATCCTTTGGGATGGAACCAGTCTTGATTTTTGGATGTTGACTGCGTATCCCAATGCCTGTAGTAGGTGGATGGCATAGGCCAAGTCTTTTATCAAATTTACCTTGTTGTCCGCTTGTATAAGGCAGTCGTCCAGGTAAGGGTAGATTTGAATCCCCTGAAGTCTGCAGTGTGCAACTACTGATGCCTGGCATTTCGTGAATACTCTGGGTGCAGTAGATAAGCCAAAGGGCAATGCTGAGAATCGATAATGCTCTGATCCTGCAAGAAATCTGAGGTGTCTTCTGCAGTTTGGTCGAATAGGGACGTGCAGGTATGCCTCCTTGAGATCTAGAGTCACCAGCCAAGACTCCTTGCCCAACATGGGAAGAAGTTGCTGTAGGGTCAGCATCTTGAATTTTGGCACAATGAGGTAAGTATTCAGTGCGGACAGGTCGAGAATAGGCCTCCATTGATTTTCTTTTCTTGGTACAAGGAATACTCTGGAGTAAAATCCTTGGCCTTGCTCTGAAAGTGGTACCTTTTCTATAGCTTTCATTTGAAGCAAGTTGTTGATCTGCTTTAAAGCCTCTGCCCTCTGATTTGGTGGAAGGTTTGGCATTCCGTTTCTTTTCGGCAAAGTGTGGAAGTGGAACCTGTATCCTTTGTCTTTTATTTGCAGTGTCCATGTGTCCCTTGAAATATGATGCCAATTTTCCGAGAATAAAGCAAGCTTTCCACCCAAGGGTGCTTCCAGTTGAGCCCTGGTGGGCAGAATCAGAGTAAAGTCATTGAGCCTGTCCTGGTGTAGTAGTTGCTGCTGTTGCACTACCTCTCTGGTTGGCAGGCTGCCACTGGCGGCCTCTGTAAGAGTCCCTAGATTGGCCTCTGCCTCTGGGGCGTCTGTTCCTGCCTCTCTGGGCTCTGTCTGAGTCTGGAAAGGACCAATTCTTAGTAGGCCAGTTTCTGCTGAATCTCGGTGGTTGTACTTGTAGGAAATCCTTAACTGTTTGCACAGATTTTGCCTTTTCTTCATACTTTAAGACCTCCTGAGCAGAGGAGCCAAATAAATTTTGTTTCTCCATTGGAGCATCCAGGAGTTTAGCTTTAACATGGTCTGGCAAAGATTGTTCCTTCAGCCAGGCATGCCTACGAATAACTGCCCCAGTCATAGCTGACCTAAATGAAGCCTCCAATGCATCATAACCACATTTTAAGAAATGATTACTAACCTGCTGTGAGTTGTGTACCAAATCCTGAAGGGATTTACGGTCAAGGGGCTTAGGAGAAGAAAGCTTCTTGTTCAGTTCATCTAACAAATACTCTTGGGTACTGTATCATATGAAATTGACAATTTAGTGCCCTGACGGAAAGAGTTGCAGAAGTATATACCTTCTTTCCCCATCTCTCTAAAGCTCTAGATTCTCTTTCAGAAGGTAGAGGATTTTTGGCAGTGGCAGCCGCAACCCCTTTAGGTCCCAGAGTAATAGTTTCTGGGTCTGCAGAAAGTACAGTTTTGCACCTACCATAAATGTAGATGTTCGAGGATCCACATTGCTGCAGTCATAACCTGTGGGTAGTCTGCTGTCCTCGGTCGGCCCGAATACCAAAGGGTTAGGCTGGCGTCGGTCATGGGCGCCCGGAGCTGACGTCAGTACGTAGTAGTACTTAAGCGCATGACCGACGCCATATTCTCAGTCTTTCTTGCCCCAGATGTCAGAAGGCCTTAAAAAGAAAAGGCCAGAGCCATAAAGGAGAGAAATAACAATTATCCCCAAGTAATAACAACAACAACAACCACAACCCCAAACCAAAGCGGGGAAGGAGGGAGGGAAAATAGGACTGCAGCAATGTGGATCCTCGAACATCTACATTTATGGTAGGTACAAAACTGTACTATGTTCTTTGTCTCATTGCTGCAGTCATAACCTGTGGGTAGAATCCCAAAGCAAAGGAAAAGGGAGGCTGGCAAACTAAAAAGCATTAGGGGCTGCTAACATGCCCTGTAAGACTGCAGTGGCAAACCTAGCCCTGGACGTGGAGAAATGAGGGAGATGATAATGCTTAGTAAAGGTATGAACTGAACTCCAAGTAGCTGCTTCCAAAATGTCCTTAGTAGCTACACCCCTCAAAAAAGCAGTAGAAGTGGCCGTAGCCCTAGTGGAATGAGGTCTAATCCCAGCAGGAACATTCATCCCATGATGAGAACAAAAAGCAATGCAATTACCAATCCACTTGAAATAGTCTGCTTTGAAACAGCTTTCCCTTGTGAACCCAAAGTAAAAGTAACAAAACTGTTGAGTCTGTCTGAATTCCTTAGTTCTGCTCAAATAATAACGTAACTGCCTGTGTATATCCAAAGAATGCAAGATTTTTTCCCCTTTATTTTGGGGATCAGCATAAAAGGTAGGCAAATGGATAGACTGGTTCAAGGCCACATTAGAAATCACTTTTGGCATGAAAGTAGGGTTAGTACGCAAAGAAACTCTATCCTTATGGAATATTAGAAAGGGTTCAACTGCCATGAGAGCCTGCAATTCAGATACCCTTCTGGCAGAAGTAATGGCCAACAAAAGGCAGTCTTCAGGACAAAACTTCAATTCAGGCGTAGCTGCAGGTTCAAGGAGGCAAAGTAAGCTTCTCCAACACAAAATTGAGATCCCAGGAAGGAGTTGGAGCTCTCATTGGGGTCTTATATTTTTGCCCCTCTAAGAAATTGCTTAAACAAAGGATGAGAAAATAAAGGAGGGTCACAATCATAGTGAGCAGAAATGGCTGCAGCATGAACCTTCACAGAGGAAAACGACAAACCCTTGTCCAGTAATTCAGTAAGGTACTGCAGTGTACAACTCAAATTAGGTACCGAGACATCAAATCCTTTGTTGTGCTCCAAAGAAAAATCTCTTCCATTTATCAGCATAAACTTTTCTAGTGCTAGGCCGCCTAGCTTCCAAAATGACATCCAAAACCTGCTGGGGAAGCTGAGAACCCACAGGCTCTAAAACAGAATACGCCAGGCCGTTAGATGCAGGGACTGCACCCTGACATTGAGCAAATGACTGCTCGACTGGGACAACAAATGAGGAAGCTGTGGTAAAGGCCAAGGAGGCTCCTGAATTAAACTCCTCAGCAGAGGATACCAGTGCTGACGTGGCCAATCTGCTGCTATTAAAATCATGCAAGGCTTGTCCCTCCTGACTTTCAAGAGTACCTTGGTAAGGAGAGGCAGAGGAGGAAAGGCATGGACGTGAAGGTTGTTCCAACTGAAAGATAGAGCGTCCACTTTCCAAGCTTTTGGGTGAAACATCCTTGTGCAAAATTTTGGTAGTTGGAAATTTAGAGGAGAAGCGAACAGATCTGTCTGGAGTTCCCCAAGCCACTGTCAACTGTTGAAATACCTGAGGATCCAATTTCCACTCGTGGGGATCCACAATTTGTCTGCTCAATACATCTGCTAGGGAGTTCTGTGCTCCTGGCAGAAACCGTGCTTGAAGAGTGATGTGCAACCCCAGAGCAGTCTCCCACAATATCATAGCTTGTCTGCAAAGAGGGTAAGAATGAGTCCCCCCCTGCTTGTTGATGTACCACATGACTGTAGTGTTGTCTGTTTGAATCAACACCTGTCCTGGTTGAAGTAGGCCCTTGAAAGCCATCAGGGCAAACTGGACTGCTAACATCTTCTTCATGTTGATATGCAAATGCTGTAATTTGGGAGGCCACGTGTCTTGAATCCATTTCCCATTGAAGTGTGCTCCCCAAGCCAGGTCTGAGCATCCGTCGTTAAGATCCGACTCGCCTCTGGTCGGGTCACAGAGAGTCCCTTGTTTAGGTGACATTCCTGTGCCCACCACAAGAATTCCTTCTGGATGCATGGTATTATCGGAATGACAGTGTCCAAATCGTGGCAGTGTTGAGTCCATACACTTTTGAGATACCATTGTAGCTTCCTCATATGCAGTTTGGCATTGGGAAGTACCAGAATGCAAGATGCCATGAACCCCAAGGCTTGAAGGACTGTCCTTGCAGTCAGCCTGGACCGTACTGATAAGTGCTGGAAGTAGAGGTGAAGAGTTCTTTGTTTGTCCGGGGTCAGAAAAGCCATCTGAGAGGCTGTATTCAGTCTCACACCCAGAAAGCACATGTCCTGAGAGGGTACTAGACTGGACTTTGTTTCGTTCACAGAATACCCTAGGCACCTTAAAACTGCCATTACATACTGTAGATGTTGAAGTAACTTGTCTTTGTCTTGAGCAAGAATCAAGCAGTCGTCCAGATAAGGATAAATTTGTATTCCCCTCAGTCTTAAGTAAGCTATTACAGGAGCCAGAACCTTTGTGAACACCCTGGGCAGTAGATAAACCAAAGGGCAATGCAGAGAACTGATAATGGGAAGTACCAGCCAGCGCAGGAATCTCCTGCAGCTGGGCCTGATAGGAATGTGAAGATAGGCTTCTTTGAGATCCAGAGTTACCATCCAGTGCTCTTTTCCTAGCAGAGGCAGAAGTTGTTGTAATGTTAACATCTTGAACTTTGGAATGTCTAGGTATGTATTGAGAATGGACAAATCCAGAATTGGCCTCCAAGTGTTTCCTTTCTTTGGCACTAGGAATAGACGAGAATAAAACCCTAGGCCTTCTTCTGACGAAGGTACCACCTGGAATGCCCCCATCTGTAAAAGCAAAGAAATTTGATCCTGAGCCTCCATCCTTTGCTGAGGAGGTACATCCGGCATGCCTTTGAAAGGGGGAAAAGTGTGAAAATAAAACTTGTAGCCTTGATTTATGTCCAACACCCATTTGTCCTGGGTGACCAAATGCCAATTTTGTTTGAAAAGTGCCAACTTTCCGCCTAGAGGAGCTGCCAGAAGAGAAGGTTCTGGCAGCTGAAGATACAGGTCATTGGGTCTGTTTACGAAAAGGCTGATCACTGCCCTCACCAGAAGATTGTGCAGGAGAACTCCAAGTCCTAGGTCTGAAAGAACCCTGAGCGTGAGCCCTGCCCCTACCACGTCGAGACCTGCCCTTAGACTGAAAATCCGAAGAAGGGTAAGACCATCCTCTTGCAGGCCAATTCCTGCTAAACTTAGGGGGCTGCACTTGCAAAAATTCCTTAACTGTTTGCATAGACTTAGCTTTGTCTTCCATCTTTTTCAAAACTGACTCCACAGGGGAACCAAAAGAACTTCAGATTGAAGGGGAGCATCCAAAATCCGAGCTTTAACATGCTCTGACAAATTTTGATCCCTAAGCCAGGCATGTCTACGAATAACTGAACCAGTAGTAGCCACCCTGGAAGAAGCCTGAAGAGCATCGGGCCACACTGCAAGGAATGTTTACCAACTTGATCTGAAGCATGAACCAAGTCCTGCAATTCCTTACACTCTATACCCTCAGCTAAAGCATCTACTTTAGCTTTCAATTGACCTAACAGAAAGTTCTGATACTTCAGCATATGGAATTGGCAATTTAAAGCCCTCATAGCTAGAAGAGGTGTACACTTTTTCCCACCTATCCAACGCTCTAGAATCTTTATCCAAAGGTACTGGATTCTTAACCACAGAAGCCCTGACACCCTTAGGCCCTTGAATAATAGTTTCTGGATCAGCTCTAGGGCTCTTGTACAAATATTTATGTGCCTCTGGCACTCTGTAATACCTGTCTGGCTTGACAGGGGCAGGGGGTAAAGAATCAGGATTAAGGGAAGCTTCAGAAAAAACATCCTGTACAACATCTAAAACAAGGGGAATAGCCAAAGGTCTATGCTGTGGCAAAAACAAAAATTCTCTAAGCCTCTTACGAGAATCTGAAAAATCCTGACCTTCCCACTTGAAATGCTCCCTCATGGAATGCAAGGTTTCAGAAAAGGAAAAATCCTCTGGAGGTGAAGCAGAAGGACAAGAATCCTCTGCATCCGAATCAGAATAGGGAGGAAAATCCTGAATATCTTCAGCTGAGGACTCGAGTAATCTGAGGAATGCTCCATTCCCTCTAAATCTGCCTCCACCCTAGGCCTCTTCTCTGGAGGTGGCAGAGAACCCCTGATCAAAGTAATCAAATCCTCTGCCATTTTCAACATATGTTTTTTAGGAACAGAACCCGAAGAACCAGAGCTGTGTCCCGTAGAAACACCGGTCTAGCCTTAGCAGGGCCTTTAGTGACTGAAGTAGAAGGCCTAATAACCTTTTGTAAGGATGGAACCACAGAAACTTGAGAGGCACCCTCGGCCTGACCTAACTCCTGAGAGGCCAACTCCTGCAAAGTAAAGGTTCCCCTGGGATTCAGCGAGACCGCTGGATCCACAGATTCAACCAGATTCCATAGAACCGCGTCCGTAACGGACAACTCCTCCGGTTTAGACCTTAAAGATTTATCTTTTCGCTTTTAGCGGTAGCGGCGGAGGATCCGGCGGCATGTTGTAATTACAGCTTACGAAAACAAGCCTAGCACAGTCTAATCTGCGTTTAATGGTGCTCTTATTAAATCTAGCAAAGCGACACCCGACTACGTCGTGCTCAGGCCCTAAGCAAGGAATACAGAGAGAATGATAGTCCCTATGAGGTATCAGTTTCCCACAAGAAATACAATTATTAACTTTTCTGACATCCGGATTAACTGAGGCAAGAAAAGACAAAATTTTCCCCAGCGAATTAGCCAACTTGGTCTTCGGTCTGAAACTCGAAAACTGAAAATTTCAGAGCGGCACTTGCAAACGCTGCTTCTGCTTAGGACCACGCGGCAAGAAAGACTGAGAATATGGCGTCGGTCATGCGCAGTACTACCTCATTACTGATCGCGTCCATCGGGCGCCCATGACCGACGCCAGCCTAACCCTTTGGTATTCGGGCCGACCGAGGACAGCGGACTACCCACAGGTTATGACTGCAGCAATGTGAGACGAAGAACATTGGGCTTTATACAGATGAAAATGAGAATCCGGGACCCTGTAGTATCTATCAGGTTTGGCAGGGGCCGGGGGGAAGAGTATCAGGGGTTGTACTGACATCATTGTACACATCATCAATTACATTCAAAACAGGAGGTATAGCTAAGGGCCTATGCTGAGGCAAATGTAAAAAGGTCCTTAATCTTTTTCTAGAATCAAAGAAATCCTGACCTTGCCATTGAAAATGCTCTCTCATGGAGTGTAAAGTCTCACCAAAGGAAAACTCTTCAGGAGGGGAGGCCGAAGGGACAGATTCTTCTGCATCAGAATCCTCATAGGGCGAATAAGCCTCCTCCTGGTGGTCTGACAACTCAGAACCATCCGAGGACTCATCTGAAGAGTGTGGGTCAGAAGGCTCAGTCCTGGGCCTTTGTCTGGTGGAGGTGAGAGGCCCTGTCCGGGTGAGGTGAACCTCTAAAGAAATAAGGTCCTCTGCAAGGCTGAGGATCTGAGAACTAGAGGTAGGCCTCTGGGATGTAGTCTTGGGAGGCAAAGCTTTAGAAGGTTTAGCAGCTTTAGCCCTAGAAAAGGCCTTAATGGACATGGAAGGGGCCTAGCTGCCCCATGCAGGAGTAGATATGTCCAGAGGTATGGTGTCGGACATATCCTGGGCACTGGTTTGATGCGTAGCTTTCGGTAGCCGACTCAGCGGGGCCTCCCGGGCCGCGGTGGTCGGTTGAGTGGACCGGATGAAGGAATCTCCGAGGACTCTGTTTGGTGAAACTGAGACACTTTCGTAGGCCCTTACCATGGTTTCAGCGAAACCATGGGCTGCGAATGTCTGTCCTTGTCCTTCGTTTTTCACCAAATGCGTCGTCGGGTGTCCGACAGCATTTTGTATGCAAAACTAGCCCCAAAAGTCCTCTGCAAACTCCGACCGGCGTCTAAGAGTTCGCCGGTTGAAGGAAGCACAGGCTGAACAGGGCGATACGCCGGTCTGGGCCTAAGCAAGGAAGGCAGTAGGAATGGAAATCCTTATGAGGTATTTGTTTCCACAAGTTAAACAATTCTTTACTTTATCTGACATCGGCTGAGGCAAGAAAGAGTCCCCAACGGGGTACTTAGCTTTTTCGAAGTTTTCGGTAGCTGAAATCACTGGATCTGACCGACCGGCACTTGCGAACAGCTTCTGCTTGGCACCGCGGCAAGAAAGACTGGGGAAAATGGCGTTGGCTGATGCTTTATACCCTGAAGCTCTGGCGATGGGAAGGTGCGACATCAGCCAAGGCCAGCCCCAGACTTTGGAATCCGGCCGACCGAAGGGCTGCCTGAGGCAGGACAACCCATATGTTATGACTGCAGATGCATCCTTGAAGGACATCTGTACTATGTTCTTCGTGTTTCACTGTTGCAGTCCTCATATTTAGGTAGATTCCCAAAGCTAAGGATGGGAGGAGGAATTTAGATAGCATTAGGACCAGCTATAATGCTGTGCAGTGACAAAGCCAACTCTGGATTTAGAGAAAATTGGCAAAGGGTAATGCTTGGTGCAAGTATGTACATAACTCCACGTAGCAGCTTCTAGGATGTCCCTTGTAGGTAGCACCTCTGAGAAAGGCTGTAGAGGTAGATGCTGTAGAGGTAGATGCAGCCCTGGTTGAGTGGTGTCTGATCCCCTGTGGGATAGGTTTTCCATGGTGCTTATAGCAGAAATTAATGTAATGGCCTATGCATTTGGAGATGGTTTGCTATGAAATAGCTTTCCCCTCTGTTCCTGCAGCAAATGTCACCAGCAGTTAAGATTTCGCTTGAGATTTAGTCCTGTCCAAGTAGAAGCTAAGTTGTCTGTGCACATCTAAGGAGTGCAGTATCCGTTCCCCTTTGTTCTGTGGATTAGGAAGGAAGGTTAGCAAATGAATAGACAGATTAAAGACCACACTGGATACCACCTTTGGCATGAAAGAGGGATTGGTCCTGAGGGATACCATGTCCGCATGAAAAATGATGAAAGGCTCCACTGCCATAAGGGCCTGTAATTCAGATACCCTTTCTTGCTGAAGTGATTGCTAAAAGGAAAGCTGTTTTCTAAGAAAGGAATTTTAAATCTGCAGTAGCAGCTGGCTCGAAAGGAGAAAGGGTGAGTTTTTCCAAAAAAGTTAAGGTCCCAGGCTGGAGTTGGAGTTCTCCTGGGTGGTCTTACATTTTTGGCCCCTCTGCGGAACTGCTTGAGCAGTGGATAAGAGAAGAGAGAAGGTTCTGTGTTATGAGCTGAAATGGCAGACGCGTGAAGTTTTATTGAGGAAAAAGACAGGGGGGCCCTT
>NC_056741.1:1218934176-1218989176 GCF_019279795.1 Protopterus annectens
CCCTAAATGGTAGTGCTAGGCCCGATGTTCTCAGAGGAGGCTGAAGAAGGATAGAAGTCTCGGAGCCCTTTCTTAGATTCAGAATAATCTTGGCTCTCCCAGTGGAAAAGTTCCTCATGGTATGCAAGGTTTCCCCAAAGAGTAATCCTCAGGAGGAGAGGCTGAAGGGATAGATTCTTCAGCATCAGAATCCTCACAGGGAGAAAGAGTATTCCTGATCAGAAGAGGAATCTGAAGAAATGGAAACTTGATCTGAAGATTCATATTCTGTCTCTTGCCTAGGCCTCTTTATCAGGAGGGGGATGGGAACCCCTGATCAAAGTAATTAAGTCTTCTGCCATTTTGAGCATCTGTTTTTTGGGCATGGAGGCCTGACCATGAGGCTGTTGTACTGGTTTGTCTTTAAAGATGCTTTAGTCTTTGCCTTTGAAGCTGGAGTTGCTTTAATGTACAATTGAGTAGGTCTGAAAACACCCTCAGAAGCCGATGCCTGCTCAGCGGCTCCGGACCCATCTGTGGGAATAGTTTCCAAAGGTCCAATACCTTGAGCTTCCAGCAGCCTAGGCGACTCCACGTGGGAGTCTGCAAAACCGTAGTCGCTTTAGTGCGCTGGTTAAATTTAGCACAAAAACAACAAGCAACGTCGTGGTCAGGGCCTAGGCAAGGAATACAGTAAGAATGAAAATCCTTATGAGGTATTTGCTTCCCACATGAAATACAATTATTAACTTTTTCTGACATCGGTCTGGAGCAAGAAAAAAGTTGTCCCCAACAGGGTGACTTCGGATCTGAAATTTGAACACGAAAATCTGAGAAGTCGGCCGACCGGCTCTTGCGAACTGTTTCTGCTTCGGGCACCGCGTGGCAAGAAAGACTGAAGAAAATGGTGTCGGCTGCATCTTTTATACCCCTGGCGCACTGACGTCAGGGATGAGGCGACAGCAACCGACGCCGGACTTAGACTTTGGAATTCTGGCCAACCGAGGATAGCCTGCCAGCAGGATAACCCCAAGTGTAATGACTAGAACAGTGAAACATGAAGAACATCCACGGAACACCAGAGTGAGAGGGGTGCAGAGTGGACTTGAAATGCAGAGCGAACTACAGTTTAGAAACAGCTCAACAGGGAACTGAAAATCTCAGAATTTTTTTGTAGAAAAGTGGTCTGAATAAGGTTGTCCAAGTAAGTGTAGACACAGATACCCTGGAGTCTGCAAAATGCTATCACTGGGGACAGACATTTTGTGAATACTCAGAGCAGTGGAAAGCCCAAAAGGCAAAGCATTAAATTTAAAGCGTTAGCCTAAAAACTTCCTGTGATATGGATGAACAGGGAAATGGAGGTACATCCTTCAGATCCAAGGTAACCAGCACAGTCTTCTGAAAAATCAGATGGAAAAAAGTGTTAACTTCTGGACTTTTGGAACCACCAAAAATGGAATTAGGGGGTACACAAGTCCAAGACTGAGCTCAGAGTACAGTCTTTTCATGGAAGAAGGAAAAAACTGTGGAGAAGCCTTTTCCTTCTAGACAGTGAAGGACAAGCCCTATTCTCTGATGTAGGAGGTCTGAAATGATGCAAAAAAATTAGATGCTGTTAGTTTGGAGAAGCCTGTGGAAATGCAGGACGACGATGGGGAATACCAATGTAATCTGTACTAATTATTGATGATTAGTAAGCCCAAGAAAAGTACAGTTGTGCAACATGCACTTACAGATAGCAGCAGGTGTTCTGATTCCTCACTGCTGCAGTAGCCTTTAGGCTACACGGGCTGTGTCTTGCCTGGGACACAACCATCAAGTTTCCAAAAGCTCTGGCTCCCTCCCTCCCACACCTTCACTCCGATTGCTGACTTGACAGCCCTGTGTAGAGAAAATCAGTGTAAAGCTTTCTTCAGGGCTTTCTTGCCCAAAAGTAAAAAAGCATACTCATCCTGAACCTCTCAAAGATTTTTACAACAAATAATGTTATTTCCCAGCAACTAACTCATACAGAAATAGGGGCATGATGAATTTGTGGCTACTGCAGCACTGAGGAATTCAAACATCAGTTACAAGTGCAACTTGTACGACTGTACTATGTTCATCATTCCCACTGCTGCAGTAGCCTTTGGGCTACATGGGTTGATTAACACAGCCTATCCAACACTGGAGGAGGAAGAATAAGGATCTAGGAGTCCCTGGAGAATGGAGCTAGCAAAGCCTGCCCTGGACCTAGAAAAGAAATCCAATTTGTAATGCTTTGCAAAAGTGTGTACAACGGACCAAGCAACTACCTCTAGAATACTCAAGTCCACCCCTTTCCAATATGCCACTGAAAAGCCAAAACTCTAGTAGAATGACAACACTATCCTGAAAGTACAGTTGTGTACACTTACCATAAATGTAGATGTTTGAGTATTCACTGTTGCAGTCATCACATTTGGGCTATCTGCTTGCAGTAGTCCTCAGTCGGCCTGATTAAAGTCTTGGGTCCTACGTCGGTTGCAGTCTCCTCTTCCATGATGTCAGGTCGCCAGGGGTATAAAACATGCAGCCGATGTCATTACATCAGTTTTTCTTGCCCCAGATGTCAGGTGCCCCCCTAATAGGAAGCAACTAAATCTATAAATATTTGGAGGTTATACCTCCAACAAAAAAGCAAATACACCAAAAAGCTTTTAAGCATTGTAAAGGAGAGAAGAGGTATAGCCAAAAGAAGTCAGGGGGCTGGAGGGAGGGTAACCAGGACTGCAACAGTGAATACACTCTTACATCTACATTTATGGTAGGTGTACACAACTGTACTATGTTCTTCATGTTTCACTGTTGCAGTCATCATATTTAGGAAGATTCCAAAGCTAAGGATGGGAGGAGGAATTTAGATAGCATTAGGACCAGCTATAATGCCGTGCAGTGACAAAGCCAACTCTGGATTTAGAGAAAATTGGCAAAGGGTAATGCTTGGTGCAAGTATGTACATAACTCCAGGTAGCAGCTTCTAGGATGTCCCTGGTAGGTAACACCTCTGAGAAAGGCTGTAGAGGTAGATGCTGTAGAGGTAGATGCAGCCCTGGTTGAGTGGTGTCTGATCCCCTGTGGGATAGGTTTTCCATGGTGCTTATAGCAGAAATTAATACAATGGCCTATGCATTTGGAGATGTTTTGCTATGAAATAGCCTTCCCCTCTGTTCCTGCAGCAAATGTCACCAGCAGTTAAGATTTCGCTTGAGATTTAGTCCTGTCCAAGTAGAAGCTAAGTTGTCTGTGCACATCTAAGGAGTGCAGTATCCGTTCCCCTTTGTTCTGTGGATTAGGAAGGAAGGTTAGCAAATGAATAGACAGATTAAAGACCACACTGGATACCACCTTTGGCATGAAAGAGGGATTGGTCCTGAGGGATACCATGTCCGCATGAAAAATGATGAAAGGCTCCACTGCCATAAGGGCCTGTAATTCAGATACCCTTCTTGCTGAAGTGATTGCTAAAAGGAAAGCTGTTTTCTAAGAAAGGAATTTTAAATCTGCAGTAGCAGCTGGCTCGAAAGGAGGAAGGGTGAGTTTTTACAAAAAAGTTAATGTCCCAGGCTGGAGTTGGAGCTCTCCTGGGTGGTCTTACATTTTTGGCCCCTCTGCGGAACTGCTTGAGCAGTGGATAAGAGAAGGGAGGAGGTTCTGTGTTATAATGAGCTGAAATGGCCGACGCGTGAAGTTTTATTGAGGAAAAAGACAGGCCCTTGTGAAGCATCTCAGTTAAGTATTGTAAAATCTGAGGTAAAATGGGCATTGCTGTGCTCATCCCTTGAGAATGGTTACAGACACAGAATCTTTTCCATTTTTCAGTTTAAGATTTTCTAGTACTAGGCCTCCCTGCCTCTAAAATGATATTCATCACTGGTTTACTGAGGGATGGCAAAGGAGAGATTAGGTAATTAGCCAGGCTGCTAGGTTCAGTGTTTGAAGCTGTGGGTGTTGAATCTGGTTCTCCTGCTGAGACAGCAGGGTAGGAGTCTGAGGCAGGTGCCATGGGGCCCACAGTGACACTGCACAGAAGGGGGTACCAGTGCTGGTGTGGCCAATCTGGTGCAATCAAAATAGTCCTTGGTTTGTCTTGTTTGATCTTTAACAGTACTTTGGAGAGCAGAGGCTGAGGATGAAAGGCATAAAATGTTAGGTTTTTCCAGCTGAAGGGCAGAGCATCCCACATTCCAAGCTTGTCTGTGGGGTGACCTTGTGCAAAAGTTTTCCAATTGATAGCTCTGGGAGAAGGCAAACAGGTCTATACCTGGGTTCCCCCATTTGCTTGTCCAAGTGTTGAAAATCCTTGGTTCCAGTTTCCACTCGTGTGGGCCCATGAGATTTCTGCTTAGTCAGTCTGCCAGTGTATTTAGTTTTCCTGGCAGGAATTGAACTTGTAGATGCACTTGGTAGCTCAAGGCTGTGTTCCATAATGCCATGGCTAGTCTGCAGAGGGATTAAGAATGTGTACCCCTTTTGCGGTGGTGGTGCTGCGGTAGCGTTGTCGCCTCTCAGTTAGATGTTGCCCGTTCGATTCTCAGTCAGAGCGTCTTCTGTGTGCCGACATGCGTGAATGGGCGTTCCTTCGTTGAATGTGCGTTAGGCTCGGCAAGCCAGCACGTAAAACTCTACTGCCAATCATTAGCGGACCGGAGTTCCGCTGTGGCGACCCCTAACAAGAAAAAGCCGAAAGACACAAACAAAACCCCCCTGTTATGTACCACATAACAGTGGTGTTGTCAGTCTTTACCATTAATTGTCCTGGAAGAAAGGCTGTCAAAGCATTCTGTACAGCTAACATTTCTTTGAGATTGATGTGCAGATGCGTTTGACTTGGGTTCCATTTGCCCTGAATGCACTTCCCTGCCAGGTTCACCCCCCCCCCCATGCATAGTCTGATGCATCTGTTAGGGTTTGGGTGGCAGGGAGTAGTGTGAATGGTAGTCCCTTGTTTTGGTGGCAGGCCTCTGCCCACCAAAGGAACTCTAGGCATAGGCAATGTATGATAGGAATCATTGCTTCTAGATCCTGAGAATGTTGACACCATAGGCTTTTTAGATACCACTGTAGTTTCCTCATATGCAGTCTTGCATATGGAGGCCATTAACCCCAAAGGCTTGTAGTATTTGCCTTGCAGACAACAGGGTTTTTGTGGCCGCTTGTTTGAAGTAGGTTGTTAAGTGTATTTGTTTCTCTGGCATGAGGAAAGCCATCTGGGAAGTCGCATTCAAGCTTGTTCCCAGGAATATAATTTGACAAGGTACTAGGTGTGATTTCTTTTCGTTTATGATGTACCCCAGACAACTTTGCACCCTGTGTACAAAAGCCAGATGATACAAAATGATGTCCTGGTTTTCTGCCTGAATTAGACAATAATCCAGGTATGGGTATATTTGAACATTTCTTTGCCTGCAAAATGCAATCACTGGAGCTAGGCACTTTGTGAATACCCTGGGCACAGTAGATAAGCCAAATGGCAGTGCAGAGAACTGACTGTGCATGTAAGCCTGCTTTGAAGTGTAGATATCTTCTGCAAGATTCCCTGATTGGATGTGCAGGTAATGCTTCCTTTAAATCTAGTGTTGCCAACCAGGCATTTTTGCCTAGCATAGGAAGCAATTGAACAGTCAGCATCTTGAATTTTGGAATCACCAAAAAGGTGTTTAGATTACACATGTCCAGGATAGGACGCCATGAATTGTCTTTTCTGGGTACCAGGAAAGGTCTGGAGTAGAAATCTTGTCCCTTTTCCTCTTCTGGTACCAATTAAATAGCCCCTATGCTTAAGAGAGAGTGTACTTGCTTTTGGGCCTCTGCCCACGGATTTGGAGGTAGATCCGGCTAACCGATTGGAGTTGGTAACATGTGGAAGTGAAATCTGTATCCTTGGGACACTATTTAAAACCTATTTGTCCTGGGTAATGAGTCCCCAGTTCTTTGCATGAAGTGCAATCTTTCCCCCCAAAGAGGTAGTCAGTTCAGAAATGCTTGGAAGTTTTAAAAAGAAGTCATTGAGACAGTTTATCATAGGGGGGCAGTTTTATTACTCCAAGTTTGGAAGTGGAAGCCCCCCCACTGCTTAGTCCTGTGTGTATCCTGGATGCTCTGCTGGATCTGGGTTTGGACTGAGGAGGTCTAGAAGAGTAAGGAAAGGACCAATTCTTAGAAGGCCAATGGCTACTAAATCTCAGAGTTTTACTTGTAAAAATTATTTAATGGTTTGCATATTTAGCTTTTTCCTCCATCTTTTTAAGAATTTCTTCTGCCTTATCAAACAGGCGGTCCTGATTTAAGGGAGTATCCAGTAATTTCGCTATAACAATCTGGCAAGGATTGCTCCTTAAAACAAACATGTCTTCTAAGTACAGACCCAGTTACAGCAGCCCTGCAAGATGCCTCTGGTGAATTAAAACCACATTGCAACGTATGTTTACCAACTTGTTCAGCAGAATGCATTAAATCCTGTAAATCCTTATTTTTGGCACAATCATCATGACAAAATCAACATTTTTCTGTTTAAGCAATCCAATAATATGCTGCTGATACTTCAACATATGAAACTGGCAAGTCAGGGCCCTAATGGCCAAAGTTGCTGAAGTGTATAACTTCTTACCCCATCTATCCAGCGCCCTGGAGTCTCTATCAGAGGGGGTAGGATTTTTGGCAGTAGAAGCTTTAATGCCCTTGGGTCCCTGTGAAATGGTTTCAGGATCCACAGTAGGATTTTTGAAAAGGAACTTGTGAGAGTCAGGAACCCTGTAATATCAGGTTTTCTGGGAGCAGGGAGGTAGAGAGTCAGGGGCTTTGCTAGATTCCGTAAAGGCATCATCAACAATGTCTAGCACAGGAGTTATAGCTAAAGGTCTGTGCTGGGGAAGGAGTAAGATATCCCTAAGCCTCTTTTTAGAATCACAGAAATCCTGACTTTCCCAACGAAAATGCTCCCCGAGAGTATGCAAGGGTTTTACCAAAAAAGAAATCCTCTGGAGGAGAAGCAGAGGGAAATAAGAGTCCTCAGCATCAAAATCCTCATAGGTAGATAAGGGTAAATCTTGGTCATCAGAAGAAACAAATTTCAGAACCTGGTCAGAAGTATTATAAGCAAACTCACTCCGAGGTCTCTTAGAGGAGGAAGGTTGGCTTTCCCTGATTAAAGTAATACGGTCTTCATTCTTATTTGTTTTTTAGGCATAGAGACCTGACCATGTGCTCTGGGCGTCAGTTTTCCAGGCATGGTTCGAATTTTAGGCCTTGAAGAAGATGGCGTCGGTTTAATATGCAAGTCAGTAGGCCTGAATACACCCTCAGAAGCCGGTGCCTGCACAGCGGCTCCAGACCCATCCAAGGTAGAGACATTCGCAGGTTCCACAGTTGAAGCATCTCGCGGCATACCGGACTCCGAATGTGTTTCAGTAGAGGCTTGCGAATCTGAACTAGTGGGTATTGGGGGCTGCGAAAGCACCTCACTGAGTACCAGCGCCTCGGTGGCCTGTCTCTGTCTTTATCTTTGCATTTTTTCAGAATGTCGGTAGTCAGACGGCTTATCGAAGACATATCAGGATAATTAAACCAAGCACCAAAATATTTAGTAGAGAAAAAATATACAGACGACACATAGTTCGTGGTTTAAATAAGGCAGAAAACAGACAGTGAGGTACGTCGAGGTTAGGGCCTAGGCAAGGAATACAGTACAAATTAAAATCTTTATGAGGTATTTGCTTTCCACAAGAAATGCAATTATTTACTTTTACTGACATCGGTTTAGAGCAAGAAAACGTTTCCCAAACGGGGTACTTAGCTTTTAGTTCAAGACTTCGGTTCTGAAACTCGAAAACGAAAATTTCAAGAGTCGGCCGACCAGCACTTGCGAGCTGCTTCTGCTTCGGGCACTGCATGGCAAGAAAGACTGATGTAATGACGTCAGCTGCATGTTTTATACCCCCTGACGACCTGATGTCAAGCAAGAGACTGCAACCGTCGTAGGACCCAAGACTTCGTTAATCAAGCCGACTGAGGGCTACTCCAAACAGATAACTCAAATGTGATGACTGCAACAGTGAAACACAAAGAACATCTGGCCTACCATGTGGGAATATGACAACAGTGGGAGAACAAACTGAGATAGAACATTGGGAGACTGACAAAATGATTCAAGGCAAACTCTGAAATCACTTTGAGCTTGAATAAGGGTTCTGTTCTTAAAAGACTTACGTCTGTTCAAAAAAACAGATGGGGCTTAGGCTCAAACACTAGCATACCATACCCCATCAGCTCTTCATGTGAACAGCAAAAAAGCACTTCATTAGAAGAGAGATCTGGATTAGCTGGCTGCACCCTCAACATTTTGTGCCTAGGGCAGCTGACCCACTCACCCCACCCTAACTATGCTACTGGGGCTTAGCAACTATTATAGCTTGCAACTCAAGATACTCCAAGCAGATGTCAGAGCAATAAAAACAAAAAATGTTTCCATGTAATGAACCTCAACTCTTCTTGATAAGAAGGTTCACATGGAGACATGGTCAACTTTTCCAGCAAAATAGTTAAGATATGAGGGGGGAAAAAAAAAAAGCAAAAAGGTGATCTCAGGTGTAAAACTTCCTTCAGATTAACTAAAAACATAGAAGTGAGGGATGCACAGGCAGACATGCTGTAATAGCCAAAAGATGTACCTTGAAAGAGGAATGCAAAAGGGCAGAGGATACTAACTCACACAATCATTTAAGCACCAGTGATGGACAATCCTTGATGGGACCCTAAGTTATTGGCCAAGCATAAACTAGATTTGTTTCCATTTGTCAGTATAACATTTCATAGTAGCAGGTTTTCTTGCCTAGAGTACCCGATGCTTGTCCTTATGAAAGAAGTGCTTAAAAGGAATCAGAGTTGAATCTTCCAGGCAGTCAGTTGAAGACAAACTGGGGTGTTTCAAACCACTTTGGCTTGAGTTAGACAGTCCAGTTTTGGAAACTGCCCTTGGCCAATTCCATAAGAAGGGAGAAGCAATACTGCCTGTGCCAAATGTAAGTCACCCTAATAAAAGTACAGTTTTGTACCTACCATAAATGTAGATGTTCGAAGATCCACATTGCTGCAGTCCTAACACTTGGGTAGTCCGCTGTCCTCGGTCGGCCCGAATATCAAGAGTATAAGGCTGACGTCGGTCAAGGCGCATTTGACTGACATCAGAACGTCAGGGTACAAATGCGCATGACCGACGTCATATCCTCAGTCTTTTCTTGCCCTAGATGTCAGAAGACCCCAAAAAGAAAGGTCAAAACCCATAGACAACAACCAAACAACCAACCAACCTAACACAAAAAATATGTACAATATATACAATATACAATATACCTCAGATTGAAAACCCAGCCCACACATCTGCCTCAAACTACAGAGGGGAAGGAGGGAGGGTAAATTGGACTGCAGCAATGTGGATCTTCGAACATCTACATTTATGGTAGGTACAAAACTGTACTATGTTCTTCATCTCACATTGCTGCAGTCCTAACACTTGGGTAGAATCCCAAAGCAGAGGTAAGGGAGGATGGCTAAATTATAATGAAGCAGGCGCTGCCAAAATGCCCTGCAATACAGCAGTGGCAAAACCAGCCCTGGATTTAGAGTACAGTGGAAGGTGGTAATGCCTAGAGAAAGTATGCACTGAACTCCAAGTAGCTGCCTCCAAAATATCCTTAGTTGCCACCCCTCTCAAAAAAGCTGTTGAAGTGGCAGTAGCCCTAGTGGAATGAGGCCTAATCCCAGCTGGAATCTCTTTGCCATGATGGGAATAACAGAAAGCAATGCAAAACCCAATCCACTTAGAAATAGTTTGTTTTGACACGGGCTTGCCCTGAGAACACAAAGCAAAAGAAACTAATAACTGCTGAGACTGCCTGAACCCTTTAGTTCTGTCCAAATAATATCTCAACTGCCTGTGCACATCCAAAGTGTGCAAAATCTTTTCCCCTTTATTTTGGGGATTTGCATAAAAAGTAGGCAAATGAATAGTTTGGTTTAGAGCCACACTAGAGACCACTTTAGGCATAAAGGAAGGATTAGTACGTAAAGATACCCTATCCTTATGGAAAATTAAGAAAGGCTCAACTGCCATAAGGGCCTGCAATTCAGAAACCCTTCTTGCAGAGGTAATGGCCAACAAAAAAGCAGTCTTCCATGACAAATATTTCAACTCAGCAGTAGCTGCAGGCTCAAAAGGTTGTAGAGTGAGTTTCTCCAACACAAAATTGAGATCCCAAGCAGGAGTAGGAGCTCTTCGTGGGGGTCTTATATTTTTTGCCCCTCTAAGAAATTGCTTGAACAAAGGATGAGAAAACAATGGTGGGTCACAGTCGTAGTGAGCTGAAATTGCTGCAGCATGAATTTTAATAGAAGAGAAGGACAAACCTTTGTCCAATAACTCAGTAAGATATTGAAGAGCCACACTTAAATTAGGCTCAGAAACATCCAAATGCTTTGCTGCACTCCAAAATAAAAATCTCTTCCATTTATCTGCGTACACTTTCCTTGTACTAGGCCTTCTAGCTTCCAAAATCACATTCAAAACTTGTTGTGGAAGATGAGACCCTCTATGGTTCAAAACAGAATATGCCAGGCTGTTAGGTGAAGAGAGTGAAGTTTGACATTGAGCAAATGACTGTCCTCCTGGGACAACAGGTGTGGAATCAAAGGCAAAGGCCATGGAGGCTTCCGTACTAGACTTCTCAGTAATGGGTACCAGTGCTGTCGAGGCCAATCTGGAGCTATCAAAATCATCCCTGGCTTGTCCTGTCTGACCTTCAGAAGTACCTTTGGGAGGAGAGGCAGAGGTGGAAAGGCATACACATGAAGATTTTTCCAACTGAAAGAAAGAACATCCACTTTCCAAGCTGTGGGATGAAATCTTTTCGTGCAAAACTTTGGCAGCTGGTGGTTTAGTGGAGAAACGAACAGATCTATGTCTGGAGTTCCCCATGACACTGTCAATTTCTGAAATACATGAAGATCCAGTTTCCACTCGTGGGGATCCATGATTTGCCTGCTTAATACATCTGCTAAGGAGTTCTGTGCTCCCGGCAGAAACCTTGCCTGAAGATTTAGTTGCAAACTGAGAGCAGTCTCCCACAAAATCATTGCTTGCCTGCATAGAGGATAAGAATGTGTTCCCCCTTGCTTGTTGATGTACCACATGACAGTTGTGTTGTCTGTTAGAATCAACACCTGCCCTGGAAGAAGTAAATCCTTGAAAGCTATTAATGCAAACTGGACTGCTAACATCTCCTTCAAGTTGATATGTAGATGCTGTAGTCTGACAGGCCACTTGTCTTGTATCCACTTTCCATTTAGATGAGCTCCCCAAGCTTTGTCTGAGGCATCTGTCGTTAAAATCTGACTCGCCTCTGGCCGGGTCACAGAGAGTCCCTTGTTTAGGTGACATTCCTAAGCCCACCACAAAAATTCCTTTTGAATGCAAGGTATTATAGGAATGACAGTGTCTAGATCCTGGCAGTGCTGTGTCCATACATTTTTGAGATACCATTGCAGCTTCCTCATATGCAGTTTGGCATTGGGAAGCACCAGAATACAAGATGCCATGAACCCTAAGGCTTGAAGGACTGTCCTTGCAGTCAGCCCGGACTGAAGAGATAGTTGATGGAAGTAAAGGGAAAGATTTTTTTGTTTGTCCGGGGTTAAAAAGGCCATCTGGGATGCTGTATTCAGTCTTACACCCAGAAAGCACATGTCTTGAGAGGGTACTAGACTGGACTTTATTTCGTTCACAGAATACCCCAGGCATCTTAGCACTGCTATCACATATTCCAAATGATGAAGAAGCTCGTCCCTTCCTTGAGCCAGAATCAGGCAATCGTCCAAATAAGGATAGATCTGTATTCCTTTTAGCCTGAAGAAAGCTATCACTGGAGCCAGAACTTTCGTGAATACTCTGGGCGCAGTAGATAAGCCAAAGGGCAATGCAGAGAACTGATAGTGAGAAGTCCCAGTCCGAAAACGGAGATATGTCCTGCAACTTAGTCTGATAGGAACATGGAGGTAAGCCTCCTTGAGATCCAAAGTTACCATCCAGTGATCCTTGCCCAGCAGAGGTAAAAACTGTTGTAACGTCAACATTTTGAACTTGGGAATGTCCAGATAAGTGTTGAGGATAGATAAATCCAAAATTGGTCTCCACGTGTTCCCCTTTTTTGGTACTAGGAACAGGCGAGAATAAAATCCTAGGCCCCTCTCTGGCATAGGAACCGGCTGTATGGCTAATTGAAGTAACAGAGAAATTTGCTTTTGAGCCTCTATTCTTTGTTGAGGAGGAATGTCTGGCATGCCTTTGAAAGGAGGCAAGGTATGGAAATAAAACCTGTAACCGTGGTGTATGATATCCAATACCCATCTGTCTTGGGTAATTAAACTCCAATTTTCTTTGAAAAGTGCCAACCTTCCTCCCAAAGGTGCTGCCAGGTGAGAAGGTTCTGGCAGCTGAAAAGGTAGGTCATTGGGTCTGCTTACGAAAGGACTGACCCCTGCCCTCACCCGAAGACTGTGCAGGAGAACTCCCTGTTCTAGGCCTGAAAGAGCCCTGACCTCTGCCCCTGCCACGTCTAGATCTACCCCTAGACTGGGAATCATAAGAAGGATACGTCCACCCCTTAGTAGGCCAATTTCTACTAAACTTAGGAGGCTGAACCTGCAAGAAATCCTTAACAGTCTGCATAGACTTAGCCTTGTCCTCCATTTTCTTTAAAACTGCCTCAACAGGAGAACCAAACAAGACATCTGATTGTAAAGGAGCATCCAAAATCCTTGTTTAACATGGTCAGATAAATTTTTGATCCCTCAGCCAGGCATGCCTGCGAAGAACTGACCCAGTGGCAGCCACCCTAGACGAGGCCTGTACAGCATCAAAACCACATTGCAAAGAATGCTTACCAACCTGTTCAGAAACATGCACTAAATCTTGTAACTCTTTACAATCAATACCTTCCGCCAGAGCATCAACCTTAGACTTCAATTGTGAAAGGAGATAATTTTGATATTTCAACATGTGAAACTGGCAATTCAAAGCTCTCATGGCTAAAGTGGAAGAAGAATAAACTTTCTTTCCCCATCTATCCAAGGCCCTGGCTTCTTTATCTGCAGGAACCGGATTCTTGACAACAGAAGCCTTAACACCCTTAGGCCCCTGGCTAACAGTTTCTGGGTCTGCCCTAGGACTCTTAAAAGATACTTATGAGCTTCCAGGCACCCTGTAATACCTATCTGGCTTTAACAGGCGCAGGAGGCAAAGAATCAGGATTAAGAGAAGCCTCTGCAAACACATCTTCCACCACATTCAGAACAGGAGGAATAGCCAAAGGCCTATGCTGGGGTAAAACAAAATTCCCTAAGCCTTTTCCTGGAATCAGAGAAATCCTGACCTTCCCATTTAAAATGCTCTCTCATAGAATGAAGAGTCTCTGAAAAAGAAAAATCCTCAGGAGGAGAAGCAGGAGGAGTAGAATCATCCACATCAGAATCAGAATAAGGAGAATACTCCTGCAAGTCTTCAGCCGAAGACTCAGACACATCCGAAGCCCGCTCATAATCCCCCAACACTGGTTCCATCCTAGGCCTCTTATCAGGAGGGGGCATAGAGCCTCTAATTAAAGTAATTAAATCTTCTGCCATTTTAAGCATGTGCTTCTTTGGGCACAGAACCTGAAGAACTAGGAGTGACACCCACAGAAGCTAAACTAAATCTGCCTCTAGGAGAAGCCTTGGAGACAGAAAGAGAGGGCCTAGACACCTTAGGAAGGGAGGGGAGTACAGTTATCTGAGAAGCCCCTACAGCCTGACCTGCCTCCTGGGAGGCCACATCCTGTAAAAGTAAAGTTTCTCCTGGGACTCCAGAGAGGCCTCCGTCGAACCACCGGTTCCACTGGCCTCTAAAGAACCGGCGTCCGGTTCGGACTCCTCTAACCTAGGTTTGACTGCTTGTCTTTACGCTTCTTTGAGGAAGCTGGCATCGGAGCATCCGACGGCATATTGTAATTGCAACGCTTCCCAAAGACCAACTTGGCACAATCTAATCTTAAGCAATAGTGCGTTTATTGAACCTAGCACAAAAGCGACACCCAACAACGTCGTGCTCAGGTCCCAAACAAGGTATACACAAATTATGGTAATCCCTATGCGGTATCTGTTTCCACAAAATACAGTTATTCACTTTTTCTGACATCCGCAAATCACTGAGGCAAGAAAAACAAAATATTCCCCAACGGGTACTTAACCAACTCTGACTTCGGTCTGAAACTCCGGAAAAATTTCAGGACGCCGACGGCACTTGCAACACTGCTTCTGCATCGGACCATGCGGCAAAAAGACTGAGGATATGACGCCGGGTCATGCGCATTTGTACCCTGACGTTCTGATGTCAGTCAAATGCGCCTTGACCGACGTCAGCCTTATACTCTGATATTCGGGCCGACCGAGGACAGCGGACTACCCAAGTGTTAGGACTGCAGCAATGTGAGATGAAGAACATCTTTGGAGAGTCCTTCTGAATCTTCAGAATTACACCAGATACCAGTGGAAAGGCATAAGGAAATATTCCTGACTACAGGAAAGAAAATGCATGTGTTTTCTAGGTTTGTTTGTGAAGAGTCCTGGAGAAGAATTTGTTCACGGTTTTGAAAAGACGCAAACAGAGCTGTTTGAGGCTCTCTTTCTTAACTGGATTAATTCCTGGAGACCCTCATTGTTCAACTTCCATTTGTGAGGGTCTGTCCTGGTCCTGCTCAACTTGTCTGTCACTATGTTCTGATCCAATGGAATACAAGATGCTTGTATGATTAATAAGTGCTAGAGTTTCCTCCAAAGCCATCAAAGCCAACCTGCAGAGAGGGCACAACATGTCCCCCTGCTTTTCGATGTACCATACCACTGTGGTGGTGTCTTTAATCACAACAAGAGATCCTGGGTCCCATAAATGAGACTAAGGCATGGGTCCCAGCCAACAACTTTGACATTTATGTGCTTTGGTCAGTCTGATGAGTTCCACAGGCCTTGTACTTTTATCCCCCACAGAAACTACCTCCAAGTAAACTCTGAGGTGTCTGTAGTTAGACTGGCTTGGGACTTCAGGAGAAAAGAAAAGACAAAGACCTGTAATTGCTTTTATCTGTAGTCTCTACCATTACAGGTCATTTATGACAAAGACAAAAACTGGAATCTGAAATTCCAGAGGATGCAAATGTTGGGTCCATGTGTTTTTTTTTTTTTTCTTAAACAGAAACCACCAAGTTTCTCTCATGTGTAACCTGACAAGAGAAGTCATGAAAATCACAGCGGCCATGAAGCACAGGATCCTGAGATTCCCTCTGTCCACTCAGACACTGACTGGGGGATCTCAAGAAGCTTTCCAGATTAGGAAAAAATCCTTTTGCTGACAGGTGTCAGATATCATCGAAAGACCATCCTGAGTGATGGGGTTAAGGAAGACTCCTGACCATTTATCTGGAATCTCAAACTGGTTAGAAGAGGAGAAAAACTCATTCTAATGACTCCGGATATCTGGGAAAAGATTGGGCAAAGGTAAATCATCAAAATAAGAGAATATGTGAAAGCCTTTCAGTCTACAATGTGCTATGACTGCAGCTAAACACTTTGCAAACACCCTTGGATCCGTAGATAACCCAAAGGTTAATGCAGAGGACTGATAAAGTGACCTAGACTCGTAAAATCTGAGAAATTTTCCAAAGCATGTGGGTATGGGAAGGAGATTATATGCTTCCAGTGGCAGGCAACATATTCTGAAGAGTCAATAATGGTACATTCACATACAGATTTAGAAAGGCTTATTAGAATTGGACTCAGAAGACTGTTTTATTGGTACTAGAAACATTCCGGAACAGAAGCCTTTGCCCTTTTTACTTAATAGCACTGCTTCTATGACTCCTAGTGTAAGTGCTGAAGAACCTGATGAAAGAATGCTGGTTCCAAGGATGGGAATAACTCTCCTGAAAGTAGGTATTTATATCCAGTGCTAGATGTAGCCCTCCTAAACCACTTTTAGCACAAAATACTTAATCTGTTGCCAAATGGGAAAGCACAGAGCCCCTTTCTTGGGCAGATTTAGAATGACTGGCGCAGGAGAGGTGGAGAAGGGGAATAAATGTTGGCATAGTCATTCTGAAGTACTAGACTGTACCTTTTTTTTTTGAAAAGATCCTGTTTTTCTTTTTGTTGTTCCTCTACTGCCATCTCTTTTTGCTTTCCTGTTTGGCTTGAGAAGGCAAAGATTGTTCTGTTTTTAGAAGGAAGAGGGCTTGGTACATTTATAAGAGGGGGGCTGAAATAACACTCCTTATATTAACTTCCCTCTTCCATCAAACTGAAGACCGGAGTAGCAAACAGGCCAAACAAAACCTCCTTACCTAAAAGAAATTTTAAAATTTCAGACTTTTAATCTTATCATAAATGTTCTGATTACATACATGGGCTTTGGCAAGGTGCATTTCTACAAAGGGGGTTGTGAGCAGCACGTTTTCTCTCAATCAGAAAAATGGACTTGAATCGGCAAGGGAAGAAGCCCCATCTCAATCTATGTTAGAATCCTCTGGGATGTCTTTCTCAAGAACTTTTCACCTGTAATAACTGCCTAAGAAAAGAAAATATTTTCTAACAGACACCATGTCTTCAGAATGCTGTTTAACCTTTTATTTCTCTCTCTTGAGGGAATATGTTTTGGATGATGACAGACTTGGAGAAGGCACTCCACATCTACCCTGAGCAACAACTTCCAGAGTCTCTCTGACCGAAAGAAAATTGCGTTTCTCTGCTTGGATGGGATACCAACAGCCACAGAGGACATGGGTGACCCTTCGTTAGCGGTGGCTGAAAGGAATACACCAGAGAAAACTGGAGAGGTGAGTGATCTGTGAAATGACAAAACTGCAGACTCACCCCTATCATCTGAGGCATTGAATGAGCCCACAGTGTTGCCACGGGTGTCTTTGGCAAGTTTTTCTTTTCTTTCTAGGTACAGTGGGAGATGGAACAGCACCAGAAAGGTACACAGCCATGCTATAACCAAGGAGGATGTCTCAAAAGCAGTAGGTTTAAGTGTTCACAGGCAGCATTATTACTGCACTTATTGCTCAAATATACATTACTGTGTGAAGAGGCTCTAAGTATAACACTAAAAATCCTATCAAACTCTTCTGTATAATAGGCACATTGTACAAAGTGTACACAAGCACTGCAAACACCATGTAATAGTCTCTGCCCATACAAAACAATTCCTGAAACTAAGCTTAGCAAAAATTAACTCAGTTTACATACACAGTACATTTTCTCACAAAATTAGCCCCTAAACACTTTAGTGCTAAAACCAGCTGTCCCTGAAAGAAGTAGATGTCCCTCTCTTCACAGCTGCAGTATTCATAACCTAAGCTATGTATTGCCAGTATACCAAAGCCTTTCGTACTTACAGGTGCCGTACTTCATATGTACGCTCTCGGCGTAAGATGTAGGGCATAAAGGTGACATACCAATGTGCATATTTAGAAAAGGAAAACCTCCAGAAGGAATGGAATGTCCCTAGGGACAAGGAAAACATGTGTATCCAGAATGAGAAAAGCAGATGTCCCTCTCTTCACAGCTGCAGTATTCATAACCTAAGCTATGTATTGCCAGTATACCAAAGCCTTTCGTACTTACAGGTGCCGTGATTTCAAGATATGTCGGGCGTAAGATGTAGGGCATAAAGGTGACATACCAATGTGCATATTTAGAAAAGGAAAACCTCCAGAAGGAATGGAATGTCCCTAGGGACAAGGAAAACATGTGTATCCAGAATGAGAAAAAGGATCAGAGGCTCTCAGCTAGGACGTTAAGAAAGAATAGGCTAGAGCCAAGGTGGCAGGAGGGAGTAAATATTGCAACAGTAAAGAGAAGGACATCTACTATTATGGTAAGATTTTACACAACTCTACTATGTCGTTTCAAATCACTGCTGCAGTATTCATAACTTAAGGGAGAGTACAAAAGCTCAACAGTAAGCCTGGGAGGAGGATGGCACAGAAGAGTCCTCCAGAAACCCGTGCAGGATAGCCCAGGCAAGGTCAGCTCTTGCCTTGGAAATAACATCCAACTTGGAATGCTTAGTGAAAGTATGAACTGAGGACCAAGTAGCAGCCGCAGGGATGAAACTGGTATCCAGCTCTTTAGGAAAAAGAACCAGGAGGAGGTAACAACCCTGTTAGAATGCCACTTTACAAAACAGGAAAGACATTTAGCATAAAAAGAACAACAAAAAGAAGTTTACAATTGTTCATGCTAAATCTGTTTTCAGTGCACAACTGTTTTGTTTAACAAATGACCTTAGAAATCCAAGAATAATCGGTTTGCTTAAAAACAGCCACATGCAAAGATCTGGGAAGAAAGGAAACAAAAAGCTACTCAAGATTGGCAAATAACTTTAGTTTTATCCCAATAATATCGGAGCTGTCTATGCAAATCCAAGGTCTAAAGAACCTTCTCACTAGCACAGTGCAGAGAAGGAAATAAGGAACAAAGGTGAATAAACTGATTAAAGGACATCCCACTGACCACCTTGGGCATAAAAGAAGGGATTAGTATGAAGAGACACCCTGTCTGTAAAAAACTAAGAAAGGAGAAAAGGCCATGAGAGCCTGAAGTTCAGACACTCTCAGCTGAAGTGAGGGCCAAAATAGTCGTCCAAGTACAATGTTGTAGGAACAGGAAGAAGCAGGCTCAAAAGGAGTCTGAGTCAAATTTTCAAAAACAAAACTAAGGTCCCAGGATGGTGAGAATTGGGTTCCTGGGAGGCCCGATATGAAGAATGCCTTTAAAAATCTGCTTGACCATGAATCTGCAGGTCAAAGGCAGACCAGCAGAAATTGTTGTGATTTGAGCTTTCAGTGAAGAATATGCTAACCCAGCATGGAGTAGCTCATAGAAACAAGACTGAACCAAAGGAAACTCCATATATGTGGGATCCTGATGGCACACCAGACAGAAAATCACTTCCACTTGGACATATATGATTTCCTGTTTGCGACTTTCCTGGTCTCCTGCAGGACCCAAAACATGTCCTCAGAAAATTGATGCCTAGAAGGGATCAAAACCTGATCAACTATAGCATCAGTTAAAGAGTGGACAAATGAGAATGGATTAGAGGCACCCTGTCTTGTGTGAAGATTCACCCAGTGAGGTAACTTGTGGTGACTGCCCCGAAAGAAATAAGGGGGAAGCAAAGCTCTCTAGACAAAAGAAAGAAAACAGCAAAATTTTGGGAAAGTCCTTCCTCTATCTTCTGCAAGACTTGCAGTAGCAGGGAAAGTGGAGGGAAGGCCAATAGAAACATCCCCTTCCAAGGAAAAGACAGGCTGTCCACTTTCCAAGCAAGAGGAATTTAGACTCTGAAACAGAATAGAGGAAGCTGTCTAATCAGAGGGGAAGCAAAAAGATATTGCCGAGGAATACTCCACCGATGGGCAATGCCCGGGAACATACCTCTGTGAAGTATCCACTCGTGAGCTTGAGCTTGTGTGCTGGTCCAGCTCAGAAAGTCTGTTACTACATTGTGCTTTGTGGGAATGTAAACTACCTGACGCATCACTTGATTACTGAACAGCTAGGTCCAAGACCTTAAGAGCTTGTCTGCAAAGAAGATGGGACCTTTTACTCACCTGCTTGTTGACATACCACATGCCACTGTGGTGTTGCCTGTGAAAATTTTGAGGGGCCCGGGATGAAAGGGAATGAAAACCCTGAAGAATTAGAACCACCCTCATCTCATTTATACTGATGTTGTCTGACCTCTGAAGCAGAGGCCAGAGACCCTGAAGCTTGAGAACCGGAGGAGGACCACCATCCCCAGTCTGAAGCATCTGGTTGAAAAGGAAGTCTCAAGTTGAGAGAAAGCTGATGAAACCCCGCTGAGGCTTAGACTTCAGACAAGAAAGGAAAGGTATTGGGAAGTCTAGAGGGTGGCAATAATGCAGCTAGAATGACTTTAGGTACCACTGAAGCTTTCTCACTTGTAGTCTGGCTCACTGGAGCATGGGAATGGTGGAAGTCATGAACCCAAGAGCCTGGAGAAATTCCCTGGCCATAACTGAATTCAGCTGAAGAAGAGACTGGAAAAAGGCAATGAAACACAGGGCATCGAAGGCAGGCAGAGATCCCAGCATGGGGAGGGTCTGAATCCTGCAGCCAAGGAAAACATGACCCTGAGAAGGCATTAGAAAGTTTTGGAAGTTTATGGTAAACTACAGACACTACAAGATAAAAAGCAAACTGGAAATCCCAAAGTAGAGCATCAGGGGATGAAGATTAAATGAGCAGATCATCCAGAAAGGGAAAAGACATGAACTTCTCTCATTCTGCAAAAGGCAATGACAGCAGCGATGCATTTGGTGAATACCCTTGGGGGAGTAGAGAGGCCAAAGGGCAAAGTAGAAAACTGAAAAATATAAGGAAGAAAAAAAGAAACGTAAATTTTTTTTATAAATAGGATGGATAGGGATTTGGAGGTCGGCATCATTCAGGTCCAGAAAGGCCTGGGAAAGAAGAGGAGGAAAAAAAAAAAAAAAAAAAAGAGAGAGTCTGAAGAGAACATTCAAAAGGAAGGAATCTTGAAAAGGTGTTTTGCTGGGGAAAGATCCAGAATTTGTCTGAAAGTGGCCTCCTTTCTGGGAGGCAAACAAATTTTGGAATAAAAAACCCTCCCTACCTGGGCAGAAGGCACAGCTTAAATGGTACCCTGGACAAAGAGAGAATGAAGAACTTCCGGAAAAAGAGGAAGTTCTTCCTAAGGAGGTTGAAGAATGCCCAAAAAGGGAGGAAGTAATTTCCAAACCATGAAATATCCATGATGGACAATGGACAGAACCCAATAGTCCGTTGTGCTCTAAATAATTTAGAAGAGAGAAGGAAAGAAAGGGATAAGGGAACCAGACTGAGGAAAACAAATTGACAAAAGGAACCTGGCTTATCCTGAATACCAGGGTTCTGGAAGGTAGAGAACAGACTTGACAGGGAGCACCCAAGAGGTAGATGGCCCTGCCTCGAACGCCTCTAGGAATACGGACTCGTCGGAGGAAGCCTTGGGGGCTGACCCCCCCCGATTCTGAGCATTTCCATGATGTCTCCAAAGGAGACATCCTCAGGGGATGACCTTCGGGAGCCTTCCCCTTCATCCAAGTCCATATCTTCAGTGAGGGACTCAGGGGAGTCCATGTGCCTCCTCTTGCACTTCGACTTGCGAGGAACCTCCTTTGGGGGGGCTGTCAGAGGAGTCTTCACCAGCAATATCTTGTTCCAATGGAACACCTAGAGGCGCTGAAGCAGGCTGCCCCGAAGACCGGGTGAGGGGAGCCAGGACCAGCTGAGAGGGAGTGCAGGGGGGAGTCGAAGCCAGGACCGGAGGCCTGGATGTACTCAACAGTACCCTCCCCACCACCGCGAAAGCAGAGGGGGAGCCGCTCTCTGACGGATCAGAGATCTGACTCCCACTCTGATCTGAGGCGGGGATCGGATCCGGGGCAGAGACTGTCGGATCCGAAGAACCCACGTGCTGCGACCGGGACGGGGCCGAAAGCACACAGAGTCCCTTGGATCCGAAGCTCTGCCCACGGCTCAGAGAGGTCGGATCCAACAAACTCGAGGAAATAGTCGGAGACGAAGTGCCTAGCACTGTCAGCTATCCAATGCGGCTCGTCTCAGACAGCTCCGAACCCGGGAGGCATGTCGGAGAAGGAGCAATAGGAGCAAAAAAAAGGGTCGAGCTCCCCCCAGGAGGGGGGGTAGGCAAGAGCACTCCCATCTGCATCTGGGCCTGGATGAACCTCCTCCTCATCATCCGGTCCATGTCCGCATCCCACATACTGAACGTGGATCTCGAGGAGGCCACCGAGGCAGGCCTGGAGTGCCACCTCGATGACCTCGACGGGGACCCGGTCACCACCTCCTCTGGTCCCGGTGAGAAGCAATGGGATCAGATCCGAGGAGGCGGCGAACCAGAAACCCTGGAGGGAGAAGCCCGTTTGGCAGGCAGGGCCGAGGAGTCGTCTTCGGCCCGCCGCTTAAGGTGCTTCTCCCTCCGCTTCTCTTTCCTGGCCTCCCTCACCTCTGAAGCCACCGTGGGAGGGGGGGCAAAAGTGGCCGCTACCGAGTAGGTCACCGAAGCACCGGAGGCGGGTCTGGGGGCAAAAGGCCCGCCAGAACCAGCTTCGACCTGCGATCCTTAAGTGCCCTGGGGTTGAACGCAGCGCAACCCAAGGAGAGGTGCTCAACCCCTAGGCACCTAACGCACCGAATGTGGCCATCAGCCGGTGAAAGCTTGTGACCACACTATGTGCATTTCGAAAAAATAGCTTTAGGGGCCTCCGACATCACTAAAGGAAAACGCACACGTTAGGCCACTACACACACTGCGACCAGCGAGGGCAGGGAGGAGAAATAAAGGTAAAAAATTTAAGCTAATTTAAGCTAAATAAGTTAAAATAGGGCCAGGGAACACCTAAACACACACAAACACTCGCTCTAAAAGAGTGCAAGAAAGAAATTAAAATTTTCTTTTCTCACAAGAATACACCAAGAGCTCTGGAATCTAGCTGTTGCTTGAAGAGCGGCAAACTAGATCTGAGGTCAGTCAGGGATGGCAGGGGATTATGGGTAAAGGGAGGAGCTAGGAGCTCGGATCTATGCTGTGATAGAAGTTGCCGGCTCGGATCCGAGATCGGATCCGTATCCCAAAGGTTGCTGACAAATGAAGTCCTACTTCAGATCCACTTTTTCCCCCTCAGATGAAGGGGGAAACTGCCTACAAAAAAAGTAAAATTTGATAATTCCTCTAAACTTAGGAAAACGAGAAATAGGTTTCAACTCCTGCAAGGCTTTACTTTTATTCTGGAGAGAGATTTGAAAAGTTCAACAGCAGCACCATAACGATTTTATTACCTGAAGGAGCATCCAACAGCTTGGCTTTAATGTAATCAGGCAGAGCCTAAAGTTGAAACCAAGAGTAACACCTCATAACAGAGCCAAAGGCAGCAGCCCTGGAGGAAGCATCAGCTGCATTGTAGCTGCATTTGATGGAGTGGTGAGTAACTTGAGAGTTACAGCCCAAGGAAAGGGCAGAAGCCTACCCATCAAACTCAGAAGACAGAAACGAATTTGGAAACCTGATAAAGGACGGCCAAAACATACCTGGTCATATGACTCAAGTAGCTAATGGCTCAAAAGGATGAAGTAGCAGCAGTAGAAACCTTTTTGCCAAAAGTACAGTTCTGTACACTTACCACAGATGCAGATGTCAAAGTGTATTCACTGTTGCAGTCATTACATTTGGGTAATCTGCTGGCAGATTACCCTCAGTTGGCCTGAATTCCAAAGTCTTGGGTCCCGCGTCGGTTGCGGTCTTCTCTTCCATGACGTCAGGGGTATAAAACATGCAGCTGATGCCATTTTCTTTAGTTTTTCTTGCCCCTGATGTCAGGTGCCCCCAAAAAGGTAGCAAAATTATATTATATATACACACACACATATATACATATATATATATATACATATATATATATATATATATATATATATATATATATATATATATATATATATATATATATATATACACACACACACACACAAACACATTTGATATATATATATATATATATATATATATATATATATATATATACATACACACACACACGCACACATCAATATAAACTTTACCTTCATCTACAAGCAAATACACCACATAGGTTGTACAGGATACAGAAGGAAAGATGAATTCCAGAATGACAGGGGGATGGCGGGAGGGTAACCTGGACTGCAACAGTGAATACACTCGAACATCTACATCTATGGTAAGTGTACACAACTGTACTATGTTCTTCGTGTTTCACTGTTGCAGTCATTACATTTGGGTAGAATCACAATGGTTGGGAGGCTGGAGCTAAACAGCATTAGGTGCGGCTATAAGGCCCTGCAGTACTGCAGTGGCAAAGCCTGCCCTAGACTTAGAGTAGAGAGGCAAATGGCAATGCTTTGTAAAGGAGTGAACAGAACTCAAAGTAGCAGCCTCTAGAATGTCTTTGGTTGGTACTCCTCTGAGAAAGGCTGCTGAAGTAGCTGCATCTCTAGTGGAATGAGACCTAATGCCCTTGGGCACAGGTTTACCATGGTGTAAGTAGCAGAAACGGATGCAGTGGCTTATCCACTTTGAAATTGTCTGCTTTGAAATAGCCTTTCCTTCTGATCTTGCATGCAGCATATGACACTAGTAATTGCTCAGTTTTTCTTAAAGCTTTAGTCCTGCTCAAGTAGAATCTTGGCTGTCTGTGTACATCCAAGGAATGAAGAATTCTCTCCCCTTGTTCTGTGGATTTGGATAAAAAGTTGGCAGATGAATTGTTTGATTAAGAGCCACACTAGAAACCACCTAGGCATAAAAGTAGGATTTGCCCTCAAAGACACCCTGTCTGGGTAAAACATGATAAAAGGTGCTACAGCCATGAGGGCTTGCAGCTCTGAAACTCTTCTTGCTGAAGTAATTGCTAGTAGCCGAGCTGTTTTCCATAAAAACATTAGATCAACGGTAGCAGCTGGTTCAAATGGAGGCAGGGTGAGCTTTTCCAGCACATAATTGAGGTCCCATGCAGGTAATGGTGATCTTCTAGGAGGCCTTACATTTTTGGCTCCTCTAAGATACTGCTTTAGTAAAGGATGAGAAAAGATTGGTGGCTCTGTATTGTAATGAAACGAAATGGCAGAGGCATGGATTTTGATTGATGAGAAAGATGGGCTTTGTCAAGCATCTCAGTTAAGTATTGTAATATCCGAGGAATATTTGGTTCTGCTGTATCAGTTCCTTGTGCTTGATTCCAAGCACAGAATCTCTTCCATTTGCCAGCATAAGATTTTCTAGTATTAGGCCTTCTGGCTTCCAAAATGACATCCATCACAGCTTTACTGAGAGGTGTTGTTTGTATGACTATATGATTAGCCATGCTGCCGGGCTCAGAGTCTGTAGTTGATTGTGCAGGATCGGATTGTTTTGGTAGGACAGTAGTTGTGGTCTTTGAGGCATGGTCCAAGCTGGGTATTGAGACAAGTTCCTTAGGATTGGGTACCAGTATTGGCAGGGCCAGTCCGGGACAATTAATATCACCTTTGGCTTCCCGTCTGACTTTTAGGAGAACCTTGGGTAGAAGAGGCAGAGGAGGAAAGGCGTAAACTGATAGTTTTTTTCCAACTGAAGGATAGAGCATCCACTTTCCATGCTAGTCTGTGATAACTCCTTGTGCAGAATCTTTTTAATTGATAATTCTGAGGAGAAGCAAACAGATCTATGTCTGGGCTTCTCCATTTCCCTGTTATCATGCTGAAGACTTGTGGATTTAGTTTCCACTCGTGAGGATCCATAAGGTTTCTGCTTAAACCGTCTGCCAGAGTGTTTTGTTTTCCTGGCAGGAATTGAGCCTGAAGATGTATTTGGTAGGTCAAAGCTGTGTGCCACAGTGCCATGGCTAAGGGGGTAATTAGTGTGTGCCCCCTTGCTTGTTTATATACCACATTAATGTGGTGTTGTCCATCTATCAGTAGTTGTCCTGGATGAAGTAAGTCCTTGAAGGCTGTTAGGGCACTTTGAACACTTAGCATCTCTTTCTGGTTGATATGTAGATGCATTTGTTTTGGTGCCCATAAGCCCTGAATGCATCTTCCTGCCATGTGTGCCCCCCAGGCATAATCTGATGAGTCTGTTAAGGTTTGTCTGGCAGGGGGTAGAGTGAAGGGGCAGTCCCATGTTTTGGTGACATGCCTTTGCCTACCATAGAAACTCCTGTTGCAGGCAGGGAATGAGAGGAATCATTGTTTCCAGACTGTGTGTGAATGTTGACTCCATAAACTTTTTAGGTACCATTGAAGTTTACTCATATGCAGTCTGGCATACGGAATTAGTAGGATGCACGATGCCATGAAGCCCAGAACCTGCAGAAGACTGGGGTTTTGTTGCCATCAGTTTGAAGTAAGTAGTCAGTTGCCTTTGCTTGTCTGGCGTGAGGTAAGCCATTTGGGCAGTTGTATCCAAGCTTGCACCCAGGAATGTTATCTTTTGAGAGGGTACCAGATGTGATTTCTTTTCATTTACTGTGTACCCAAGGCATGTTAGAAGCCTTTTCACAAACACCACGTGTCGAAGAAGAGTGTCCTTGTTGTCTGCTTGAATGAGACAGTCGTCCAAGTAAGGATATATTTGTATACTACTTTGTCTGCAAAATGCAATTACTGGTGCCAGGCACTTTGTAAAGACCCTAGGCGCAGTAGATAAGCCAAATAGCAGTGCAGAGAATTGGTACTGCATTAAGCCAGCCTTGAATCTGAGATATCTTCTGCATGATTGTCTTATAGGGACATGCAGGTATGCCTCTTTTAGGTCTGAAGTCACCGGCCAAACATTCTTGCCCAGCATGGGCAGAAGCTGCTGCAGTCAGCATTTTGAATTTTGGAATGGCCAGGTATGTGTTCAAAATCGATAAATCCAGTATTGGCCGCTAGGCCTTGTCCTTTCTGGGTACCAAGAATAGTAGAGTAAAAAAACTATCCTTTTTCCTGTTCTGGTACTGTCTGAATGGCCCCAATTATCCATGAGGGACGTAAACTGTTTCTGTGCCTCTGCCCATTGATTTTTTGGCAGATCTAGCCAGCCATTGGCAGAGTGTGGAAATGGAATCTGTATCCCTGTGATACGATGTTTAGTACCCACTTGTCCTGGGTTAACTGCCAATTTTGAGCAAAGAATGCTAATTTTCCCCCTATGGGTGCTACCAAAAGATAAGTGCTTGGTGTAGGCAGAGGGAAGTCATTGGGATTGCTTTCTGTAGGTTTGTGCTTTATCTCCTCCAGACTTGGAGGTGGAAGCGCCCCATTGCTTTGACCTGTATGAATCTTGCGCCTGGTGTCTGGAACCCTTAGGGCGTCTGGATTTGCCCCTTTGAGCTCTGACACAGAAAAGGACCAATTTTTTGTAGGCCAGTGTCTACTGAATCTTGGTGGCTGTGCTTGTAAGAAGTCTAACAGTTTGCATAGACTTAGTCTTGTCTTCCATTTTCTTTAAAACCTCTTCCGCCTTAACACCAAACAGAGAATCATGCTGTAAAGGTGCCTCTAGCAATTTAGCTTTAACATGATCAGGCAAGTTTTGTTCCTTTAACCAGGCATGCCTCCTAATTACAGACCCAGTAACTGCGGCCCTGCAGGAGGCCTCTAAGGAATCAAAACCACATTGCAAAGTATGCATTCCAACTTGTTCAGCTGCATGCAATAATTCCTGCAATTCTTTACTTTCTGCACATTCTGAAATCAACATTTTCTGTTTCAGCAATCCCATAACATGTTGTTGGTACTTAAGCATATGAAACTGACAGTTTAAGGCCCTGATTGCCAAGGTTGCAGATGTATAAACCTTTGTTCCCCATCTGTCTAGTGTCCTTGAATCTCTGTCAGAGGGTGTAGGACTTTTTGCTGTTGGGGCCTTAACTCCCTTTGGATCCTGTGAAATAGTTTCAGGATCAGCAGCAGGGTTTCTAAATAAAAATTTATGCGAGTCAGGGACCCTGTAATTTCTGTCAGGCTTGCTGGGAGCCGGAGGTAAGGAGTCAGGCGTCAAGCTTGACTCCGAAAATGCATCATCCACAATGTCTAAAACAGGGGGAATGGCTAAAGGCTTGTGCTGAGGGAGAAGGAAATCCCTGAGCCTCTTTTTTGATTCTGAGAAGTCTTGGCTCTCCAAGTGAAAATGCTCCCTCAAAGTATGCAAGGTTTCTCCAAATGAACAATCCTCAGGAGGAGATGTAGATGGAATAGACTCCTCAGCATCAGAATCCTCATAGGGAGGTATAGATAATTCCTGATCAGAGGAGGAATCAGAAGAATTAGAAACCTGATCTGAAGATTCATGATCAGTGTCTTGCCTATTATCTAGAGGGGGATGGGTACCCCTGATCAAGGTAATAAGGTCTTCAGCCATTTTGATCATCTGTTTTTTAGGCATAGAGGCCTGTGCACATGGCTCATGCATCTTTTTTTTTTAGTTTTAGAAGTTGCTTTTGTCTTTGGTTTTGCAGCTGTCGTCGGTTTGATATACAAATGTTGAGGTCTGAATACACCCTCAGAAGCCGGTGCCTGCTCAGCGGCTCCGGACCCATCCGAGGGAGATGCATCCGGTCCAATACCTAGAGTATCTTGCAGAATGCACGACTCCACATGGGTGTCGGTAGAGGCCTGGGACTCTAAGGTAACTGGTATCAGGGGCTGCGAATGCGCCTCACTGAGTACCAGCAAACCGGCAACTGGCTTATGAGAAGCTTCGCCGGTTTTGGATCTCGACTGCCTTTCTCTGTCCTTTTCTTGTGTTTTTTATGTGCTCTGGTAGTCGGATTGCTATCCAACGACATTTCTGGGTAGTTAAATCTGTTTCCAAAATACTATGATGCAAAAATATACCAACGCTTAACAGTGTACTGGTTAAATCTAGCACAAAACCGACAGCCAGGCATGTTGTGATCAGGGCCTAGGCAAGGAATACAGTATAAATGGAAATCCTTATCAGGTATTTGCTTCCCACAAGTAATACAATTATTTACTTTTTCTGACATCAGTAAAAAGCAAGAAAAAAAAGTTTCCCCAATGGGGTACTTAGCTTTAGTGAAGACTGAAACTCGAATATTTCAGTAGTTTGCCGACCAGCACTTGCGAAATGCTTCTGCTTCGGGCACTGCGCGGCAAGAAAGACTAAAGAAAATGGCATCAGCTGCATGCTTTATACCCCTGACGACCTGACGTCATGGAAGAGAAGACAGCAACCGACACAGGACCCAAGACTTTGGAATTCAGGCCGACTGAGGGCAACCTGCCAGCAGATTACCCAAATGTAATGACTGCAACAGTAAAACACGAAGAACTTCTTCCCCATAGCCCTACTACCCTTATCCAAAGGGAACAACTTGGTAAAGAGCAGTAACTTGGAGGACTTGTCAGAAAAAACAGGAACCTACAGAAGGATCAGAAGAATGGCATTTATTAAAGTACTGACATTAATTAGGCACCTTATGAAATCTATCAGGTTTCTTGGGTACAGGGGGTTGAGAATCAGGGGATACAGAAACTGCTAAAAACGTATCTAAGAAGGCAGCCAGAACAGGGGAAAAAACCACTGATGGCTTAGGAGACTCCATCTGGAGGAGATCATAATACCGTTTCAAAAGGTCAGAGACTTGAGAACAATACCATCTGAACTCCATCAAGCGGGTAACAGTATTAGGAGAGAGTTCCTCTAAAGGGGAATAAGGACTAGTAGAATCCTCTTCTGAGCCAGAGTCCAAGGGGAAAGGACTTTGAAAAGTGTGTGATGATGGGAGGTACTGCCAGCTATGCCAGGAGAAGTAGGGCAGTGGAGTTTTGTAAGGAATTATATGTCATTTGTATATCAAACTGATTTGTACAATGCTTGTGTTGAAAATGTATTTGTAAAGTTGTTTGTGTTCGAAAATGCACCAACAATAGGCCCTGCTGGACAGAAAAGAAATACACCTGTATGTCAGACTGTATTATAATTGCTGAAAATGAATAGACTGTAACAGACAACACTGGAAGAAGTGAGGTTAATCTCAGTCCAGTAGACTCTTGTAAAATAGTCTGAAATTAAATTATCTGGTTTAGGCTGATCTATGACTGTAAATAAAATAGATTGTTGGGAATCCTTATTGCAAGCTTTTGGCGCTTTCACAATTCAGCTTCAAGAAAACAGCTGTGCTTGTTGTTTTTAAAAGTAAAAGGCCTATATTCTATTTTACAGCCGCCTAAGTCTTTTTTTTATTGATTTGATATTTTTGTTGTGGAGACGCAGTGGTGGGTTATCTTCTGTTGGCAATTTTTTCTTTTACTACATAAATATTTGATCTCACACTTCTGACTGCAGTCAGAGACAAAATGTCTGGGAAAGCCAGGAATAGGAATCCTACTGTATTGTCCCTAGGAGTGAGCTAATTGCTATCCCGGAAGGGTGGAACTTTTTGAAATGGTTTTACAGCTTCCAGATGCTATAACACATCTTAGCAAAGCCCCGTGTGTGTGTGTGTGTGTGTGTGTGTGTGTGTGTGTGTGTGTGTGTGTGTGTGTGAGAGACACAGATGTGCTAGAGTCTGGTTTGGTTTCTATTAAAAGGTTAAGTGTGGGAACCACAAGTCAGATGACCAGAAGTATGTAATGTCATTCTGGAATCCAATACTGAAATGATGTCTTAATACTATATGAGACAGAAGTCTCAGGGCAGTCTATTTCTGAAACGTGACAAAAATACACCTCACCCACATCATCTTGCCTTGCTCTAGTAAGTCAGCTAGGGGACAGTAATTATTTAAATCAGTCAGGACAATATAGTGAGATTAGGTAAGTATTTTTCTGTATCTGTGTGGACCTTTCCATCTGTGTTATTTTTAATATTTCCTGTCACCGAAAATTTGTTTTTATTGTAGATAGATGAGTATTTTCATGTTCTTTTATTATTTATTATTAAATAGAAAACTTTTTACCCTTTTAGAGTACTTATATTTTATTTGGTGACACGGTGGCCGCACATAAAAGCCTTGCTGCATTGGTCAAACACTATCATTTGTATTAGTATTAATTTTACTTAGTACAATTGGGTAACCTTATAAGAGCCTTACACAGTAGCTGGCCTTGGTGTGTTCTGGTGGCAGTATCTATTTTATAGTCTAGGCAGAGAGGGCATAGCTGGTAAATCTGCACCAGCCTTTCCCAGTTGTGTGTGTGTGTGTGTGTGTGTGTGTGTGTGTGTGTGTGTGTGTGTGTGTGTGTGTTCTGGTGGCAGTATCAGCCTTTCCCAGGTGTGTGTGTGTGTGTGTGTGTGTGTGTGTGTGTGTGTGTGTGTGTGTGTGTGTGTGTGTGTGTGTGTGTGTGTGTGTGTAAAAATCAAATTTCAAAGAGCGTGTATTGTCAGCTACTTGGAGCAGGGACACAGAGCACTGGTTTCACAGAGGGTGGTGGAGGACTTGGCTTGGAACACTCGGCTGAGGACTCAACTCTACAGCTATGTTAGTAGGGAGTCTTACTTGGTGCCTGGAGAGAAAGACAGAGGGGAAACTCGGCTCCAAGACTGAGTGTGTTCCCCTATGTGCTCTTAAAGGAAATTGTGCTTGATGCAGACAGCTGCATCTGAAAATACTGTTTGTATCCACTTTTGTTCCAAGTGACCGTCCCTCACCAGTGTCAGTGGTATAATCGAGCAATCCTGTCATTCACGTTGGGGATCCCTAACGGCGAAAATATGCACCACCGCTACTTGTATATACCAATTCTGGGATCACACTACAGCGGGGAAAAGGTATATTTCCTTGTCCCCACTGTACTGTGGCTCGGTAAACTGAGTTTCACGAAGGTGCACTTTTGCTTAAGTGGGTCTCTCTATCTTCTTTTATTCGAACAAGTGAAGTAGACCCATACATACACACACACACACATATATATATATATATATATATATATATATATATATATATATATATATATATAATGTGTGTGTGTGTGTGTGTGCACACAAAGTGCAATAAATTTGTATGGAAGAGTTCCCCCACTGGGGACCTATCTGCCAGAAACAAAACATTTTTCCAGTAAGCAATGAAACAAAATGTATAAACCTATTACATTACAACCAAAAAAGTCCAATTAAACTTCTGTTACTACAATCCATAAGTCAAGACATACAATTGCTGCATAAGTAAAAGCTATCCGAACACTTCCACATTAAAAGGATCTATAACTAATGAAGAGGTTGCTGCTGTCAACCAACTTTACATTCCAGTGTTTCATGTACAAATTCAGTGCCTGCTGCCTTTGAAGAATGAACAACCCATGTTACATTAAAAAAAAAATTGTAAGCTGGTAATATTGCAATAGGGAATAGTTGTCAAATTTATTTATTTTACATTTGTTGACCAGGAGTGTCCGGCTGAGTAAATGTCCTTTTTCAATAGACGCCTGGGGAGAAGAGTTCCAAAGATATACAATGCACAACAGAGATTTCATAAAAATAGCAATAGAGAATTTTGGTAGTTAAAATACGTAGGCTACACACATGTATATTGTTAACAGATAAAACAGTACTATAAATAAAAAGGGGAATGTTAAATGTAGAATAAGTTGCATGTTTTGGTTTAAAAAGAGTTGAGTAAATATGAGGATTTTGTATGCAGAGTAGCAGAAAAGTACAGTTTTGTACCTACCATAAATGTAGATGTTCGAGTGCTAATACAGCTGCAGTCATAACAGATGGGTTCTCCTGCCGTCAGGCGGGTCCTCGGTCGGCCGAATTCCAAAGTCTAGGTCCGGCGTCCGTTGTCATCGCTTCTTCCCTGACGTCAGTGCGCCAGGGGTATAAAAGAACCAGCCGACACCATTTTCTTCAGTTTTTCTTGCCCCAGATGTCAGGTGCCCCCAGAAGGAAGGCAATACATAAATTTATGTAATAATGCAATATAATCAAAATACAGTAGTTGCAAGCAAATACACCATAAAAGAATACCCCAATCAGGTTGTATGAGGAGGTGTTAGCCAACAGGCCTGTCCCAAGAGGGGAAGGAGGGAGGGAAACCTGGACTGCAGCTGTATTAGCACTCGAACATCTACATTTATGGTAGGTACAAAACTGTACTATGTTTATCGTGCATACAGCTGCAGTCATAACAGATGGGTAGAATCCCAAAGCTAAGAAAGGGGTGGTAGGCACTAGGTGGAACTAGGAGGAGCCAGAATGCCCTGCAAGACTGCAGTGGCAAAACCTGCTCTAGTTTTGGAATATAATGGTAGGTGGTAGTGCTTGGAGAAGGTATGCACAGAACTCCAAGTGGCTGCTTCCAAAATATCTTTGGTAGGAACTCCTCTGAGGAAAGCTGCAGAGGTAGCTGTGGCCCTTGTGGAGTGAGATCCGATGCCTGCAGGTACAGTTTTACCATGAAAAGAGTAACAAAAGCGTATGCAGTGGGCTATCCATTTTGAGATTATCTGTTTGGAAATTGGCTTCCCTTGAGCTCCTATAGCATAGGACACAAAGAGCGGTTCTGTTTTTCTGAAAGGCTTGGTTCTGTCCAGATAATAACGCAGTTGTCTGTGGATGTCCAAGGAATGTAGTAGTCTCTCCCCTTTGTTTTGAGGAATAGGGTAGAAGGTAGTTAAGTGTATAGCCTGATTCAAAGCTACCCTGGATGCCACCTTTGGCATAAAGGACGGGTTGGTTCGTAAGGAAACTCTGTCCTGATGGAAGATGATAAAAGGCTGCACAGCCATGAGGGCTTGTAGTTCCGATACCCTACGAGCTGAGGTGATAGCCAGAAGGAAAGCTGTTTTCCAGGACAAATATTGCAAATCTGTTGAGGCAGCTGGCTCAAAAGGAGGCAAGGTCAGCTTTTCTAGAATGAAACTGAGATCCCAAGCAGGTATTGGTTGTTTCCTTGGGGGTTTTATATTCTTAGCCCCCCCTGAGGAACTGTTTTAAGAGGGTGTGAGAGAATAAAGGTGGATCAGTGTTGTATTCTGCAGAAATGGTTGAGGCATGGATTTTGATGGAGGAGAATGAAAGTCCACTGCTTAGCAGCTCAGCTAGATACTGTAATATTTGAGGTAAATTCAGTTTTCCAGGATTCTGGCCCTTTTTCTCATTCCAGGCACAAAACCGTTTCCATTTTGCGGAGTAAGCTTTTCTAGTAGACTGCCTTCTGGCCTCCAAAATGACATCCTGCACCTCCTTGGAGAGTAGGGTCTGTTGTGATGTTAAGGAATCTTCCATGCGGCCAGATTGAGTGTTTTCAGCTGACTGTGAAGAGTTTTGAAGCTGTGCTGAGTCAGAAGAAGAGGCATTAGAGGTAGGGTCCATGGAGCGGAATGAGTCAGGCTCCTCAGGAGTGGGTACCAGTGCTGTCTTGGCCAGTCTGGAGCAATGAGAATCACCTTTGGTCAGTCTGCTCTGGTTTTTAATAGAACTTTGGGTAGCAGAGGAAGAGGTGGAAAGGCATAAACTGTCATTGTTGTCCAACTGAATGAGAGAGCGTCCACTCTCCAGGCCTGTGGATGAAAAGTCCTTGAGCAGAATTTTGTCAATTGGTGATTTTTGTGGGAGGCAAAGAGATCTATGTCTGGCCTTCCCCATGCTTGAATTATCTCTGTAAAAACCTGAGGATGCAACTTCCATTCGTGTGGATCTGTCATATTTCTGCTTAGGTTGTCTGCCAGCGTGTTTTCCTTGCCTGGCAAGTACTGTGCTTGAAGTTCGATTTGTAATTTCAGAGCCATGTTCCAAAGTGACATGGCCAGCCTGCATAGGGGGTATGAATGGGTTCCTCCCTGTTTCTTTATGCACCACATTGCTGTGGTGTTGTCTGTCCTTATCAATAGCGGACCTGGATACAGAAGGCCTTTGAAAGTTAAAATAGCATTAATTACTACTAGCATTTCCTTTTGATTGATGTGAAGGTGCCTTTCTTTTTGGGACCATTTGCCCAGAATGCACCGATCTGTCATGTGTGCCCCCCAGGTGTAGTCCGAGGAGTCTGTTGTGATGACTTGATTTGCTTGAGGCTTGCAGAATGGGAGACCTGTGTTTGTTTGGCATGCTTGAGCCCACCACAGAAATTCCTTTTGAAGACATGGAATTAGTGGTATTATTGTTTCCAAACTGTGTTGAGACCATAGGTTTTTCAGGTACCATTGAAGTTTCCTCATATGCAGCTTTGCACATGGGATTAGTAGGATGCAAGATGCCATGAATCCCAGAGCCTGCAGGATTTTCCTTGCAGTCAGCCTGGTGAAATTTGCTAGTGCTCTGAAGTATTTAGTTAGTTGCCCCTGCTTCTCTGGCGTGAGGTAGGCCATCTGGGTGTTTGTGTCCACGTTGGCACCCAGGAAAATTATTTTCTGAGAGGGTAGTAGCCTTAATTTCTTTTTGTTGACTGTGTATCCCAGAGAATTCAACAACATTATTACAAAAGCCAGATGTTTCAGAAGTATGTGCTTGCTGTCCACTTGGATCAGGCAGTCGCCCAAATATGGGTATATTTGTATCCCTTGAAGTCTGCAGTAGGCATGATGCCAGGCATTTCGTGAATACTCTGGGCGCAGTAGATAAGCCAAAGGGCAATGCAGAGAATTGATAATGGGTTGAAACCTGCAAGAAATCAGAGGTATCTTCTGCAATTTTGTCTGACTGGGACATGCAGGTATGCCTCCTTGAGGTCCAGTGTTATCAGCCAAGACTCCTTGCCCAGCATGGGAAGAAGCTGCTGTAATGTGAGCATCCTGAATTTTGGTACAAGTAAAAATGTGTTTAGGATGGATAGGTCCAAAATAGGTCTCCAATCTTTTCCCTTCCTTGGTACCAGGAATAGTCTGGAATAAAAACCTTGACCTTGTTCGTGAGTAGGTACCTCTTGAATAGCTTTCATGTCCATGAGATCTGAAATTTGTCTTTGTGCCTCTGCCCTTTGATTGTGTGGCAGGTTTGGCATGCCTCTCATTTTTGGAAGGGTGTGAAAATGGAATCTGTAGCCTCTGTTTATAATGTCCAGGATCCATTTGTCTTTTGTGACAATATGCCAATTTTTTGAAAATAATGCCAGTTTTCCACCTAAGGGTGCTGCCATTTGAGCCTTGCTTGGCATGCAAAGGGGAAGTCATTGGGCTTGCTTTCTGAATGGCTGCGAACTATCCTCACCACCTCTTTGTGTAGGAGCTTGCCATTGTCTGCCTCTAAACGATCCTTCAGATTGCCATCTGCCCCTTGGGCGCCTGTATCTACCTCTTTGGGGTCTGTCTGTGGCTTGAAAGGACCAATTTTTGGAAGGCCAATTTCTACTGAAACGTGGAAGTTGTACCTGTAGAAAATCTTTCACTGTTTGCATTGATTTAGCCTTTTCCTCCATTTTCCTTAATACCTCCTCAGCATTAGCACCACATAATATATCCTTTTGTAGAGGGGCATCTAGTAATTTAGCTTTGACATGATCTGGTAAGGTTTGCTCCTTGGGCCAGGCATGTCTACGTATGACTGATCCTGTAACAGCAGCTCTACATGAGGCCTCTAGAGCATCAAAACCAAATTGCAAGGTATGTTTACCCACTTGTTCTGCACTATGCATCAAATCCTGCAACTCCTTCAAGTCTGGTTGTTCAGGTTGTGACATTTTACTTCTCAACTGTGATAACAGAAACTGTTGGTACTTTAGCATATGGAATTGGCAGTTTAATGCCCTTATGTTTAAGGTGGCCGAGGTGCATACCTTTTTCCCCCATCATTCTAAGGATCTGGAATCTCTCTCGGAAGGTAATGGGTTTTTAGCAGTGGAGGCCTTAATTCCCTTGGGGCCCTGTGAGATAGTTTCTGGGTCAGCCGCACGGCTTTTGTATAAAAATTGGTGTGAGTCAGGAACCCCGTAGTACCTGTCAGGCTTGACTGGGGCTGGAGGTAAAGAATCTGGGTTAAGGCAGCCCTCCGAGTACACATCATCTAGAATGTCTAAAACAGGAGGTATAGCCAGAGGCCTGTGCTGAGGTAGCAAGAGAAAATCCCTAAGCCTTTTCTTGGAATCTGAGTACTCTTGGCCTTCCCAGTGGAAGTGTTCCCTTAAGGTATGCAAGGTTTCCCCAAATGAGTAATCCTCTGGGGAGACAGAGGAATGGACTCCTCAGCATCAGAATCCTCAAAAGGGGAGTAGGAATGTTCCTATTCATCCGAGTGATCTGAAATAATGGAGGCCTGGTCAGAGGAGGGGGATTCTTCCTCCACTCTGGGCCTTTTGTCCGGGGGGGTTGAGAACCCCTGATAAGTGTAATCAAATCCTCAGCCATTTTAAGCATCTGTTTTTTTAGGCATGGAGCCTGGAGAAGGGCCCTGTGGAGCTTGTCTCTTAGAATGCATGGCTGCTTTAGACTTGGTGAAAAGCCTTGATAGAAAAAGAAGAGAAAGGTCTGAAGACACCTTGAGAGGAGGCAGACCTGTCTACATTTTGAGATTCACCACCAAGAGTGGCTTCGGTATCTGTAGTCGGGGTGTGGGCAGAGGAGCCAGCGACCTCGGGCACAGAAGACACCGCCAATGTAGTGTCGTTGGTAGGCAGGGGCTGCGTAGGCGCCTAGCTGAGAACTGGACCACCTATAGTCAGCTTTGGCGTGGTGTCGGTAGAGGCCGCAGACCTCGTGACGGTCCTTGTCTTTGCGTTTTTTTAGACAAAACTGGAGTCTGAGTATCAGACGACATAATATAGTTACATTTTTTGCCAAAATAGTGCTGGGCGAACTCCGCCTGACGCTTAATGGTGCGTTTGTTGAATGTAGCACAAAACCGACAGACCGAGACGTTGTGGTCTGGGCCTAAGCAAGGAATGCAGAGAGAATGAAAATCCTTATGCGGTATTTGCTTCCCACAAGAAATACAATTATTAACTTTGTCTGACATCGGTCTGAGGCAAGAAAAGTTTCGCCAATGGGGTACTTAGCTTTCAAGACGACTTCGGTTGCAAAATATTCGTAATTTCAGGAGCTGGCCGACCGGCACTTGCGAACTGCTTCTGCTTCGGGCACCGCGTGGCAAGTAAGACTGAAGAAATGGTGTCAGCTGATTCTTTTATACCCCTGGTGCACTGACGTCAGGGAAGAAGCGACGACAACCGACGCCGGACCTAGACTTTGGAATTCGGCCGACCGAGGACCCGCCTGACGGCAGAAGAACCCATCTGTTATGACTGCAGCTGTAAGCACGATGAACATCTTAAAAGGTTAAATAAGAATTTCAGGGAGCAAAGTACAGAAGCAGCTTTGGAGGTTGCATAGGAAGCATAGGATGACGTAGTTAATGCTAAGTTTTATTAAGTTAGTTTGACTGTACTTAAAAGGTAGGTAATAATTAGAGAGGTTGAGTACAATGGCAGGACCACTGTTTTTTAAAGTGGTCTTTGGTTGCTAGCTTAAATTGTTTGGGGTGAGTCGGGGACCTTATTTCTAGTGGGAGTTTGTTCCATGCAATAGAAGGATGGTAGCTATACAAATTGCACCCTGTGTTGGATTTGGGTTTATGGATTTTTAGTAGGTCTTGGAATAAGCTTCAGAGAAGTCTGGTAGGGGAGTAGTGAGAGATGAGAGAAGATACTGTCAGAAATCAGGCTGATATAGGATAGAGTGTATAATTTGGAGATGAGATTGCAGGAACAGGTGAGGTAGTTTGGGCCAATTCAGGTATTTTAGGGAGAGAGAGTGTTGAGAGTCATAGGTTTGTTGAGCTGCAAATCTAGCTATTTTGTGGTAGGTTGATACTAATTTGGTAAGTACAGAGTTCAGATTTGTGAGTGTTTAAGAACAATAGGTTATGCATGGTAGAAGGTAAGTAGGGATAAGAGACACCCTAGCATCAGTAGTTAGGAATTTGTTGTTCCTGTACAGTAGTCCTAGCTTTTGCTGTTTTTCTGATACAACTGTTAATGTAAAGATCGACTTTTAGTTGGTCGTCATTGGCAATGCCGAGGAGGTTTGTGCTAGTTTCGAGTTCTACAGGAGTATTGTTTAGGGACCTTATGGAGAAGGAAAGGTCAAAATCAGCAACAGGTTCATAATTACTAGGCATCTCATCCAAAAGAGGACACGCTCATGAGTGCAACCCACATCACCCTTAAAGGGTGCACTGCAATATCAGCGCACCATGGACATAGTATAGCAGTAGAACCCACAGCCTTCTGCACTAAAGGCAAGTATGCAAACTGTTGTGTTAATACTGCTTCGAAAATGTATAGCACAAACACTGATGATGGCCATTTGCTAAACAAAACAGTTACACACTGAAAACAGACTTTGCTTGAGCAATAGTAAACTAGAGCTAAAATAGTAAACTTCTCTTCCCTTGAAACTCAACTTTCCTTGAAAAGGCACAGGAGCTCAGCACTGTGAAAATACACTGGAACTAAATATTTGTAAATTAACAAAAACTCAACATTTTTGGAAAATGTACTGAAATTCAAGAGTCCTTGAAAGGTACTTCTTGACAACAGTTTGGCAGTTGGTGTAGAGGATTCAGGCTCTGTTGTCCTGTATTGAAGGTAAAGGGTTTGAGCCTGAATGGGTTAACAAACCTGCCATTCCCACCAACTGGGGCATTTTATACACAGACACACATATAGAGTTATCCACTAACCTATTTCACAATCCTTTCATCACATCGGTCGAATGTCATAACTCCAAATTCAAGTTTTTTTGTTTTTTTTTTTTAATACAAACTGCATGCTCTGTTTCAGTTTAATACGAGTGTGTTGTAATAAAGACACACATACAGACTCTATTAAAGACTCATTTTGGGTGCCTCCTTACCGAATAAATGTAATGCACGCAGAGTGAATTCCTGAAGTTAAGCTTTTGTGGCAGATCTCCGGCCAGTGGGCCCTTGGTGGCTGCCTACGTCACCAATGCTGGATCTGGCTGTGGTTTGCTACTCTGATCAGGCCCCTAAACAAAAAAAAAAGACTGTGTATGTTTATCCTTACAAAGGTTATCTCTGCACACTGGCAATTCCCTATCATACATGACTAGAAAAAGGGCAAATATGAATAGTAAGCAGCAGCCCCACTTGAGCTACAATGTTCTAGAGTCCCTGGCTTTGAGACACTGTTTTTTGAGCACTTGGTACTACAGCACCTGTAGTGAACTTGGACATAATTATGTCCCACCTTAAACCTGAATGGATGATGTGCTCCAAGATTTGATGAGTGGAGCTCTTGGACATTACAACCTTTCAGAGACAGCTCATCTCTACTAGACTAGTGGGCTGAAGCACCACCAAATGAAAATTGCTCGTTTTCTTTATCCCTTAAGTCTTCTTTCTTATTCTCAGGACTTTGGAACTCTGTGTATGCACAATTGCATGAAGCTCTGATTTTAGACAAGTATCTTTGCTTACACACACTGCGGTGGTGGTGCTGCGGTAGCGTTTTCGCCTCACAGACGTTTCCCGTTCGATCCTCAGAGCGTCTTCTGTGTGGCGACATGCGTGAACGGGCATTCCTTTGTGGAAGGTTGTGCATTAGGCCCGGCAAGCCAGCATGTAAAACTCTACTGCCAATCATTAGCGGACCGGAGTTCCGCTGTGGCGACCCCTAACCGGGAAAAGCCGGAAGACACAAACAATCTTTGCACATGCTTGAAGCTAGCACAGTGTGGACAGCACTATCTCCTCACAGCAAGAAGTTCCCTGGTTTGATTCTTGGCTGAGGTGCTTTCTGTGTGGACTCTGCATGTCCTCCATATGTTCACATGGGTTCCACCCCACATTCTGAAGACATGCAGTAGGTGGACTGGACACACTAAATTGGCCATAGCTATGTGCGTACATGCAAGTGTGGTGTGGAAAAATGACTGCGGCAGGGCTAGCCACCCAGCGATGTAAACCTTGGCTTCAGATGACTGTCACTGCTGAAGTAACACCCTGACCCCATGTGTAAAAATGGGAACAGGGGATGTGTGAATGGATATATGGAGGAATGAAGTGTGTTCCCCAGTGAGATACTTTGCTGTCTTTAACAAAGACAACTGGATATTTAATTTGGCGCGCACAGTTTTGGATGGAGTCTTGCTTCCTGGACTGTCAGCAAAAATGTTTTGAGGATTTTTGCAGTTGTACACCTCTCACACACCAGTATGTAGTCTTGTACCTAGGTCTAAAGTCGGACATCTGGCATGTGAGGAATGAGCATTTAAGGCCTGGTATACTAGGCAGTTGTACGGTATCACTGGCAGGATATGTCCAATCTGTTAACATTACTGCAAAAGTGATTTAATGATGATCACCACCTGTACCATAAACCAAGGTTCCTTGTCCATAAGGGGGTAAGTAAAATCACTTTTGGCCCTTCCTTTTCTCTTTGATAGGGATTACAGGTGTAGGAGAATGTGTATAGAAGCAGACCCTAACAATCCACTGTGAAGGCATCTATTCTCTACACTTCTGGAGTTGCTGTCCTGTCGCAAAACTATTTGAGTTGTGTGTTTGGACAAGAGGAAGAAAAGTCTACTACTAGTATACCCCATATCCTGTCAGATCCAGAAAGAAATCTCTTTTTAACTTCCACTGGCAAGGTCTACTTAAGATGTGCAGAGGCAGTCTGCCAGAAAAAAAAGTTATGTACTCGCCATAATGTTCCATGTGAGTTGTCCATTTTCACCTTCAATCTTACTAGGTTGGATTTGGATCCAATCCTCTGATCAATCTTGACTTTTATATTAAAGCTCGAGGTCTTCTGCCAGCTCGTGGTTACACCCTGTCCCAGCATGTACTAGAAACCTTCCCCAGATCTTGTTTGCTCTTATAATAGTATGAATGTATCACAAAACTCAGAGTTAGATGAAGGTCAGAGATTTAAGTAATCCAACTGTACAGGCTTTGTGCACCAGAAGCAAAAAAGGGGAAAGGGAAGGAGGGTGAGATGTAAGAATGAAGGCAAAGATGAACACATGGAACATTATGGTGAGTACATAACTCCTTTAGGTGACGTTGTCCTATCTCGCCTTCATTCTTACTAGGTTGGGACAGCTTCCCTAGCACCATTCGTCTTGGGCGTCTCAAGAGAACATTCCTCAAACACGGAACCCAAGAGAGGCCCTTTCCTGGAAGGCAAATCAACTTTGTAATGAGTGATAAAGGTATGTGGTTTTGCCCATGTTGCTGCAGCACAAATGGTATAAATTGGCAGTTTTGCCAGAAACGCTGAAGAGGTTACAATGGCTCTTCTAGAATGGGCTATAACCCTTCTAGGAGATCTCTGTTTTGAGACTTACAGATGACTGTTATGCTATCTGAAAGCCATTTTGAAAGTGTTACCTTAGAGACCAGGGTACCTTTCTTTGAATCTGAAAAGGAAATAAATAGCTGATCAGATTTTTTTGATGTCTTTATTTCAAAGTAAAAATGTACTGGTCTGTGCACATCCAGCTGATGTAACATGTATTCTTCCCTTTTTTTTGTAATTTGGGAAGACAACTGGCAGCTCTACAGTTAGGTTCAAATTTGACTCTGAGCAAACTTTGGGCAAAAAGGAAAGGTTTGTTCGTGAGGACACCCTGTCCCTATGGAAGAGCAGGTATGGGGGGGTTTATAGACGAAGCTTGCAACTCTGACACTTCTAGCAGAGGTGATTGCTATCAATAGAATAGCTTTCCATGTCAAAAACGTTAGTTCACAAGATGATGCTGGCTGAAAAAGGGGAGAAATTAAACAAGAAAGGATGAAATTTAAGTCCCATGGTGCTGGAGAGTCTCTGACAGTCTTAATAATAAAGTGCCTTTAGGAAACGCTTTGAATAGTCTGTGAGAATGTTGAGGCCAGACTCATCTAGATGAAAACTGGAGATCGCTGCTAGCTGAATTCTAATGGTAGCTGCAGCTGCACTTTCAATGAACAGTTTTGCTAGGAATTCTAGAATGGAATTAACTGGTGCAGAAAAAGGATCAATGTGGTTATGAGAAGCCCATAAAAAAAAGAGGATCTTTTCCATTTGTTTATATATATATTTATATATTCCCCCTTGTTGAAGCCTTATGAGAAGAAATTAGAATGTGTTTGACTAATGAAGAGGTTAGGAAACCTGGCTATTGTTGGAATCTGAACAGCCATGCTGTCAATTTGAGGGTCTGAAGGGATGGATGGAGCGTTCCTGATGTGCAAGTCAAAAGGTATGGAACTGGGTCCAGAATCCAAGGCTCTTCCTGAAGATAAGGCCACAGGAAGGAGAACCAAAGTTGATGAGGCTAGTATGGGGCAATGAGTATCAAGTCCCTTTCCCAAGCAGTTGGCTTTCTGGAGAACTTTAGGTATTAGTGGAAAGGGGGGGAAAGGATAAAGGAGACCAGAGAGCCAATCGTGAGCAAGTGCATCCCTTGGTGACTCCCCTGAAGGGGGGATAAGGGCAAAGTAGTTGCTGTATTTGGCATTCATGGATGTAGCAAAAAGGTAGCAGCAAGATTGACCCCATTTGCGGAAAAACTTTCTGCCACTTCTTGTTTTAGGGACCACTCATGAGGCATTAGAATCGCTCTGCTGAGTCTGTTTGCAATCACAATGGATTCTCCCCCGGGATGTGCATTGCTATCAAAAAATGTTGGGAGGAGGTCACCCACTGCCATACTCTCAGGCCCTCTCGACAAAGGGAGTAAGATCTGGTTCCTCCTTGTTTATGTACCATACAACCGATATGTCTGTATTACAATAGTTCCCAGCGAAGAGAGTCCTGGAATGCTTGCAACACTAGAAGCACCGCTCTCATCTCTAGGAAATGAATGTGCAAGTGAGCCTCGTGATCCTGCCAGGTGCCTTGGATTGGCTTTCCCATATAATGCCCCCCCCCAATCTCAGAGGCATCCGTGGTCACTGGTTGGGGAAGTATAAATGGTAGACCTAGAGTTACTTTAGTGGAGTAAAGTGGAGGGGAGGGTGGTCTGACCGTCATGTCTGTTGAGTTTAATTCTGCCCCTATGAATACCACATGCTTTGAAGGCAATAAGGCATATTTTTTGTAGTTTACTGTAATTCCTAGGTGAGAGCAGAGTTGCAAGGTGGTGTCTCTTGCTTTTCTTAGTAGATGCTTGGTCATGGTGGTTAGGAGCCAGTCGTCCAAGTATAGAAGCACCCGGAATCCTAGATTTCTCAAGTCAGCAATGACTACTGCCACACATTTGGTGAACAACTCTGGGGGCTGTGGTGAGGCCAAAGGGCAGAGCTCAAAACTGGTAGTGACTGGCTCCCAGCCAAAAGTGCAAGCGTTTCTTGGATAGTCTGTCCACTTATGTGGTAGTAAGCATCCTGGAGGTCTATAGAGCACATCCAATTGTCTTGTCCCAGAAAAGGGAGTATTGACTGCAGTGTTACCATCTGGAACTTGGACTTTCTTACCGATTTGTTTAAATTGCTGAGATCCAGAATTGGTCTCCAGTCTCATGTTTTCTTTGGAACTAAAAAGAATCTAGAGTAAGCTACGGATCCCAATTGGTCTGCAGGGACTGTTTAGATGACACTCTTGTCTCGCAACCTTTGAATTTCTAAGGTCATGTGTTCCCTTTGACTGGGTGGAATGTCAGGAACCTTTAAGTTTGGAACAGGGAAGGAAAAAGGTATGGTATAACTTCTAGGTATGATGCTTTGTACCAATTTGTCTTATTTGTTGCCAGGCTTCTGAGTACAAAGTTAAGCAGCCCAGACTCCCTCCAGAGATTGACAGATGGGCCTCCATTCAGGAGCACTGAAAGATCTTACCAAAGAATGAATCTCTGTTGCCCTGACTCTGCAGACCCCCTCTGCCGCATGGTCAGCGTCTTCCATTACTACTTCCCCCTCTGCCCCTGGGAGAAGATTCACCACGTGTGTCTTGAGAAGATTTGAGATTTTTGGAACCACATTTTTCCACTTCTTTTCTGACCTTTGGGATACGGTCTGGTAGGCATGGAAAAATAGACTCCTATGGCAGACAAGAGTCTTCCGTTCCTGCTCACACCTAGTTGGTGCATTTTTACCTTTGGGCCTGAACAGAGAAGAGCCATTGAATGGGGCATTCACAAAGGAAGATTTAAATGGCTCTGAAAAGTCACACAAGAGCATCCAAGAATGCCGCCTTAAGGAAATTCCAGAACCCACTGCTCTACTTGCTCCATCCAGTGCATAAAAGAGAAGTCTCATGGAGGCGTTGATAACGGAGTTTAAAGTAGAGAGCTGAGAAGACAATGTCTGAGACCCCCTTCAACTACTGAACCTTGGAGAGAATCTCCTAGCTCTTTCAGGAGATCTCTCTGCAGCCTGGTAAAATGAGTACGATAATTCAGTGATCCGAGGGAAAAAGTCACTGAAGAAAAAAATGTGCTTTGCATATCTGTCCATCGTCCGAGACTCCATCGGTGGATTGACAGAAGAGGTCGGGGAGCTACTTCTACCACAACCATAGCATCTACTGAGACTCCCTTGGTCAGAAAGGTCTTGTCTGATGGAGCTGTGATAAATTTGTTTGGCCTCCTAGGAACAGGTTCCACTGAATCTAGAGACCCACACCTTACAAAAAACTAGGCCCATAAGTTCATCAAAAGGTGGAGACACCCAAGAGGTGGAAGGGTGAGATCCAAACACCTTCAGGTATACAGACTCCTCCATTCAAGGATCGGTGGACTTCCAGCCACCTCTCTGCTTTAGCATTTCCAGGAGACAATCAGCAAGTGACCGTGGGCACCCTTCAGCTTCATCGAGGTCTGTATCCGAAGTTATGGACTCTTCTGGGGAGTCTAAATGCTTACTCTTGCCTAAACTCTTCCAAGGGACCTCTTCAGAGGGGTAATCTGGAGAGGGTTCAGAAGACTGGGTGGTGCCCTGTGGGGCATCCTGAGGCCTAGGATCTCTGTGTCCCTGTGGATGCAAGGGTATAGAGGCAGACACCGGTGCTTTTGGGGGTAGAAGGTCCGGAAATGACAGTGGGTCTGTTTGTGGGGACAGCACTCCACCTCAAAAGCCCCCTGTCCCTGATCAGAAGATATTCCTGGATCAGAAGAAGCCAAGGGAACCCCCAGAATCAAAGACATGCCCGAGGCTGAGGTAGGAGCTGAGCTTACCCAAGCTAGTGCCCAAAGAGGCAAGGTGGGATCCAACAACTGTCCGATCAGACTCGCCCCCCCAGACCCAACTGGAGAGCATTTGCTCCTAAACTCATTGAGCTCCAACAGCGCCACAGATGTTGAAGCAATGGTCAGATCCGAAGATCCTAAAGTAGGTCTCTGATCAGAAGGTTCCACTGAAATCAACTCCAGACCTTCCGACTCTGGAGTCAGGGGTCGGATCGGAGCAGAACAGGTGAATGCTGTTAGGGTTTGGGCGGCAGGGGGTTGTGTGAAAGGTAGTCCCTAGTTTTTGTGCAGGCCTCTGCCCACCAAAGGAACTCTAGGCATAGGCAATGTACGATAGGATTTATTGTTTCTAGGTTAAGAATGTTGACACCATATAATTTTTAGATACTACTGTAGTTTCCTCATATGCAGTCTTGCATATGGAATTAGAAGAATGCAGGAGGCCATGAACCCCAAGGCTTGCAGTATTTGTCTTACAGATAGCAGGGTTTTTGTGGCCACTTGTTTGAAGTAAGTTGTCAAATGAATTTGCTTTTCTGGAGTGAGGTAAGCCATCTGGAAAGTTGTATTCGAGCTTGCTCCCAGGAATATAATTTGTTGACAGGGTACCAGTTGTGATTTCTTTTTGTTTATGGTGTACCCCAGACAAGTTAAAACCCTTTTTACAAAGGCCGGACAATTCAAAAGTATGTCCTGGCTTTCTGCCTGAATTAGACAATCGTCCAGGTATGGGAATATTTGAATATTTCTTTGCCTGCAAAACGCAATAACTGGAGCTAGGCACTTTGTGAATACCCTGGACGCAGAAGATAAGCCAAAGGGCAGTGCAGAGAACTGATGGTGGGCGTAGCCTGCTTTGAAGCATAGGTATCTTCTGCAAGATTCCCCGATTGGGATGTGCAGGTATGCTTCTTTTAAATCTAGTGTTGCCAACCAGGCATCTTTCCCTAGCATAGGAAGTAATTGGTGAAGAGTCAGCATCTTGAATTTTGGAATCTCCAAAAAGGTATTTAGAGTAGACAGGTCCAGGATAGGACGCCATGAATTGTCTTTTCTGGGTACCAGGAAAATCTAGAGGAGAAACCTTGTCCCTTTTCCTTTTCTGGTACCAGTTGAATAGCCCCCATGCTTAAGAGAGAAAGTACTTGTTTTTGTGCCTCTGCCCACTGATTTGGGGGTAGGTCCAGCTATCCGCTTGGTATTAGCAATGCGCGGAAGTGAAATCTGTATCCCTGGGACACTATTTAAAACCAATTTGTCCTGGGTAATGAGTTCCCAAATTCTTTGCATGAAGAGCAATATTTCCCCCCAAAGGGGCAGTCAGATAACTGCTTGGAAAATTTAAAAGGAAGTCATAAAGACAGGTTACCATAGTGGGAGTCTTATTATTCTCAGACTTGGAAGTGGAGGCCCCTCACTGCTTAGTTCTGCGAGTCCCCTAGGACTGAAACCTGGGGGTTTTGCTGTGTCTGGGTTTGGCTTAAGAAGACCTGGAAGGACAGTGCCTACTAAATCTAGGAGGCTGAACTTGTAAAAATCCTTAAAAGTTTGCACAGATTTAGCTTTATCTTCCATCTTTTTAAGAACTTACTCAGCCTTATTGCCAAACAGGCGGTCCTGATTTAAAGGGGCATCCAACAATTTAGTGTTAACATGATCAGGCAAAGATTGCTCCTTAGGCCAAGCATGCCTTCTGAGCACAGACCCAGTAACAGCAGCCCTACAAGAGGCCTCTAATGAATCAAAACCACATTGCAAAGTATGTTTTCCAACTTGTTCAGCAGAATGCATTAAATCCTGCAATTCTTTATTTTCCACAAAGTCAGGAATCAACATTCATTTTCTGTCAAAGCAGTGCAATAACATGTTGCTGATATTTTAACATATGAAATTGGCAGTTTAAAGCCCTAATGGCCAAGGTTGCAGAAGTGTAAACCTTCTTACCCCATCTATCCAGCACCCTGGAGTCTCTATCAGAAGGGGTAGGATTTTTAGCAGAAGCCTTAATGCCTTTGGGCCCCTGTAAAATAATCTCTGGATATGCAATAGGATTTTTGAAAAGGAACTTGTGGGACTCAGGGACCTTGTAGTATCCGTCAGGTTTCTGGGAGCAGAAGTCAGGGAATCAGGGGCTAAACTAGATTCCGAGAAAGCATCAACAATGTCCAGTACAGGAGGAATAGCTAAAGGCCTATGCTGAGGTAGGAGAAGGAAATCCTCAAGCCTCTTTTTTGAATCAGAGTAATCCTGGTTTTCCCAGTGGAAATGCTCCCTTAGAGAATGTAAGGTTTCCCCAAAAGAAAAATCCTCAGGAGGGGAAGCAGAAGGAATAAAGTCCTCTGCATCAGAATCCTCAACAAGTAGGTAAGGACAAATCCAGGTCATCAAAAGAGTCAGAAAAAACAGAATCCTGATCAGAAGATTCATAATCAACCTCAGTCCTAGGCCTCTTAGAGGGGGGGGGGGTTGGCTACCCCTGATTAGAGTTACTAGATCTTCAGCCATTCTTATCATTTGTTTTTAGGCATAGAGGCCTGAGCATGTGGCCTGGGCATCAGTTTTTTAGACATGAATCGAGATTTAGGCCCAAGTAATGAAGGTGGCATTGATTTAATATGCAGGTCCGTAGGCCTGAATACACCCTCAGAAGCCAGTGCCTACACAGCGGCTCCGGACCCATCCAAGGTAGAGACATCTGCAGGTTCCTTAGCTGAAGCATCTTGCGGCATACTGGACTCTGAATGGGTCTCAATAGAGGCCTGCGAATCAGAAGTAGCGGGTGTCAGGGGCTGCGAAAGCACCTCACTGAGTACTGGCGAACTGGCTTAGAAGAGTCGTCGACAGTTTTAGACCTCGGCGGCCTGTCGCTGTCTTTATCTTTGTGCTTTTTCAGAATCCCAGTAGTTGGATGGCTATCTGACAACATTTCTGGATAATTAAACAGAGAACCTAAATATTTAGAGGCAAAAATATACAGAGAATGGATAGAGCGCAGATTAAATAAAGCACAAAACCGACAGCAAGGTAGGTCACGGTCAGGGCCTAGGCAAGTACGAATGAAAATCTTTGAGGTATTTGCTTTCCACAAGTAATGCAATAACTTTTACTGACATCGGTAAGGAGCAAGAAAAAGTTTCCCCAACGGGGTACTTGGCTTTAGTTGAAGACTTCGGTTCTGAAACTCGAAAATGAAAATTTCAGGAGTCGGCCGACCGGCACTTGTGAACTGCTTCTGCTTCGGCCACCGCACAGCAAGAAAGACTGATGTAATGGCATCGATTGCATGTTTTATACCCCTGACTACCTGACATCATGGAAGAAGGGACAGCAACCGACGCAGGACACGACTTTGTTAATCAGGCCGACTGAGGGCAACCTGCAAGCAGATTACCCAAAGGTAATGACTGCATCAGTGAAACACAAACATCTTGCTTCTCGCATCTATCCATCGCCCTTGAATTTTTATTAAGAGGATGAATAGTGGAACTCCCTTCCGATAGTTTATTTTTAGAAGCTGGCGCCATGACCAAGCATCTACTGCAACCCCTTCTGTCCAAAACGTTTCGTCAGCTGGAGCAATGATCTTGTTTGGTCTCCAGGAGGTTGGCTCGATGGAATATGGGCTCTCCCACGCCCACAGAGATAAAGTCTACGAGCTCATCAGCAGGTGCAGAGTGACCCAGGAGCTAGATGGTCAGGATCCAAAGGCTGCCAGGTACACAGACTCCTCAGGCGAAGGATTACTAGACTGCCAGTCACCTCCCTATCAGAAGAGGCAGGGGTACCCAGACGGGTATCCTGGAGCCTAAGGTCATGCTATCCCTGTGGAATGTCCTGGTCAGAAAGTATGCGCACAGGGAGTAGATGGGGCTGAGAGTCCAAGGGGAGAGGTGACTTCCTAGTTACAGAGGCAGCTACAGCCCTCTCCACAGCCCCAAAGGCTGACTGCTCCTGAGTAGAAGGGGGGGTCCAGCTCTGATAAGCCATGCCTGCGGGACAGAGTCCCTTTCAACTCTGAAGACAGCTTCCCTGGGGTAGAAGTTAGCACTCAGCTCACCTGCATGGAAGCCACGGATGCACAGACTGCTCAGGTCTGGCAGTTGAATGCACCTATAGGCCACAAGGCTCGCTACAGCTCAGAGAGCTTGCCAGCTCCAAAAAAGCAGAAGAGCTCCAAGCAAAGGTCTAATACAAAGAAAAGGAAATCCTCAAATCCGAGCTGGAAGACACCAGGCATATCGGATCCCACAACTCCAAGGCTTGTCCTGGAGTCATACGAGAAACCAGAGGGGGAGTGGACAGCTTGAATAAACATTCAACCATTTGGGTCTAAGCAGAGGGGGGCTTAACCCTGCACACAAAATTTTCTGGATCATCTGTTCCACGTCTTCCATAATGCTTCTGGTAGAACGGGAAGAGGATGCTGAAGGAGACTTCTACCCGCTCAGTAAAGGAGATGGTACCCTCAGAAGTACAGGGTTACAGAGTCCTTGGCAGAGAGACAATGGGTTTAAAGGGGCTGGGGGTTGGAGCCCATTGCAACGGCTCCGACCTATTGTTACCTGACAGAATCAGAGTCAAAGAAGCCGGATCTGATAAAAAACTGCTCGGCTCCAACTGAGCTACTGAATCAGCAGGTTTGGAAGTTTTAGGGCTTGGCTCCAAGGAATCTGTTGGGGCTGAGGAAGGTTTATTCTTCCCTCTATCTGAAATTTTGGAGAAGCCAGGCTCAAGTCAGCGGATTTAGATTTAGCTACAGATCTGGGATTACTACCAGCAATGGCCTCAAGGGATGATGGTAACATGACCCTCAAAATAAGTATTTTTTCTTTCAACCAGGGCCCTGTGGTTAAGAGTGCCAAGTAGGACAGTCTAGCTGCAAATGGAGGGGGCCAGGCAGGCAGTAGACACAAGATGTGTGAGTCACTGAACGGTATTTTGTGACTGCACTTTGTACATTTTTTTAAAGCCCGCTGGCTTATCCCGTTTCCCAGACATTTAAAAAGACAAAAGATGGCAGAGATCTCACACAAAGAGAATCCTCACAGAGATAGGGAGGAAAGAAAAAAACAGAATTAAAGGAAGAGAATCTTTTTCTTTTTTGAGAAGGAAAGGAAGGCAGGGAGGTTGAGGCAAAGGATATGCAAGAGAGAAGGGAAAATAACCTAATAAAAAACAGTTACTGCTGGGAAAAGAATTCAGAGTAAAGAGGAGGGTGGGTCAAACTAATCATAGTATCAACACAGTTAAAGAGAAAAGGACTGAGAAAAACCAAGTATCACCTACTGTCCAAGAGCAGAAGGTTTAGACCACGTCTTCGTGAAGCAGCAAATGAGATCTGAGGCAACAGGGAGAACAGCATTATGGGTAAGGGGAGGTGTCCAAGACCTTTTTTGGTTGCCATGAGCTTAGTAATGGCAGAGTCGGATCAGATGGAACAATTCCGAACTCATATGAGAGGACAAAATGACAACTATCAGATAATATTTAAGTGGACTCCGAGAAAAATCTGAAGGAAGAAATAAGACAAGCAACTCAGACAAGGATTGTAAGGTTTGGAGAAGCATGAAAATGGACAGCTTTCTTTTTGAGCAGCATGTTGAATAAGTTACTGTTAAAAAGGGTCTGTGTCACAAACTAACAAAACACTATTCCATGTTTATGGGAAAGAAATAACGGAGTTCTTTTATTAATGCATCAGCGTATGGAAACTTTGGTAAGGGACTGTTTACGGAAGAGGGGATGAATGAAATTAATTTAAATGCATCTTTTTGGAATATTTGATAAGCATGGAGTGAAAAAGGAGATAGAATTTTTTCATGTGTATGGGAAACGGGTAAAGTTAGGTGCAGAGGAACTGACATACAATAAAATGTGGAAAATAAGCAGTATTTTTGAAAAAATTAAGTTCTGGCTATGGAAAAATTTTAGTAAAGCTAAAAGGGGCATATCTGCCATGCTGCTTCAAACACATTATGCAGATGACCAAATACACCACCAAAAAAAGCAGCAAAACTCCAAATACGACAAACCAGTTTTCACAGCTTCAGAAAAGTAGTTTAATTTCTCTAGTGCCTCGGCTCAAAAGCAGTCAAAGGAATACAAAAAATAAATACAAAACCACACCTTTTATACATCACAGTTCAGCATCCTCTACCAACTATACAACTAATTAAAAACAAATCATATTAAAATCTTCCAATTACAAGCTACATTAATTCCCACTGGAGTTAAAGTGCCATACTTTAATATAAAGAGACATTACTTGTACAGAGGTTTCCTTTTAACATCATTAAGCCCTTTATTTCTATCCACTTTTTCTAAAATAGTGCCCGCAAACCTGCAGGGTTCACTACTGTGATGCCCTAAAAGTGTGGGGCTAAGAGGCTTTCAAGTTTCTTATTTTTTATGCCCCCCACATTTCTGTAGGGGAAGTCTGAAAGCCCTTTTACTTTCTCCTATATAAAAACATTACACATGGGCATCTTAAAACAAACTATACACTGTATTGCAGCTGAATTTATTCAAAACTTTAAATGTATAACCATTAATATGTTCAAAAGTATGAACCACATACTTACACGAAATAGATTTCCCACAAGGGTACATTCCTGTAAATACAGGAGCTCTATATACAGTATGACATGGAATTATACATTTACTGTGTACAAGCCTCTCTCTAATACTTCCCTTTCTAAATGAAAAAGTAGGACATTTACATAGCTCAAAAAATTCCTTAAACTGAAAAAGGGAACTCCAATGTTGCTTAATAAATGCAGTAACCTGATCACTTAGCAAATCATACATGGTGACCATATATATTTTATTCTTTTCACCTACATTTACTGCATTATTCCTAAAATTATACCTACGTTGTTTAACACTATTCGTTTTGACTCTATATAATGCAACTTCTTCATCATAACCTCGTAAGATAAACAGTTACTGTCCTCTCAAACTGTTTTTCTAAAATAAAATACTAGCATTGTTACATAACCTTTAATTCTCATAAATTCACCATATGGGAGAGATTTTAAGAGATGGTGTGGATGGAAACTAGTCCCATGAAGAAAATGGTTACTGTCTTGAAACTTATGTACTTCTGTGATTATACCGTCATGTACTTCTGTGATTATACCTTCATTAGTAGCACCTCTTAAATTTACATCCAAAAACGGATGTTACTTTAACTCCAGTGGATATTAATGTATCTTGTAATTAGGTTTTAATATGATTAGTTTTTAATTAGTTATTTAATTGTATAATTGGCAGAGGATGCTTAACTGTGATGTATTAAAGGTGTGGTTTTGTATTTAGTTTTGTACTCCATTGAAGGCCTTTGAGCCAGAGATATTAAACTACTTTTCTGAAGCTGTGAACACTGGTTTGTTGTATTTACAGTTTTGCTGCTTTTTTGGTGTTGTATTTAATGTTCTGCTATGTCCAGTGATGCAGCTTTTGACCCAAGATTTTTATGCAGGAACACATTGACTCAACCCAGTGTAGTAATGATCAATATGCTATCCAGCTGGGGAAAGTCTACAATTTGAGGTAATATCACCCGTGAAGTGGATAATATTAAACCTTGGGAGAGAATTTTTTGTGAATAAAATAAGAGGAGAAACATGAATCCATTCTCCTCTATTGGACAGAATACATCGGGTATGTTATCCGTTGAGATGCAACAAATATGTGGTAAATTAGGCAGTTTGATGAATAGAGAATTGGCTGTGCATTTTAACATCCTGAGTCTGCAGCGCTACCTGGAATTAGATGTTACGCCACGAGGATTAAGAGCCTTTTTCAAAGCCCTTCAGAGCCATTTGACAGCAATGATGAGGATGTTAAATTTCAAAAAAGGTGGATTGCTGCAGCACATAAATGTTCCACCAAATGGATTTCCATTCTAGTGGAATGGGACAAGTTAAAGTATTGCAAGTTAAAAGAAGATATAGCATCTGCTTGTGATGCATTAGCGGTTAAAATTTCTGCTAACAGATTGGAACAGCATCTGACTGACATTAATAAGTTAGCTGAATCAAAAATGCAACTTTTAGCTATAAAAAAGAAAAAAAAAAACTTACGTGATTTAGGGGATTACAAAAAATGGCACAGCCTTCCTGTGGAAGACCAATCAGAACAAACATCGCAAGGATGTCAGTTTTCCAGTTCAAGGAGGAAATAAAAGCCAACAAGGAGGTGAACGCACGCCTTTTGATTATGCAGGGGAATCTACTGATTGGGATAGCGACTATACGCATCAATATCAAATGATCAAACGTTTAGTTAAGCAAATAACTAAACGTCGAGCACTAATAATCGTGCACACAAAACATCGAATGGCAGTTTCCACTCTGGGAAACAATGCCATTGTCCAACAAAAATAAATAAATAAATAAAACAAATGAAGTGGGAGGCTGTCCACCCCCCCCCCCACAACCCCTAACTAAACATACCAACTCAGAGATTGCTCCACATTGAAGAAACGCAAACTCTGCACAATGGCCAAATGACTGGTTTCCCTGAGTGGAAACTGCCTTTCGTGGTTTTGTGTGTTCAATTATTGATAGACATTTAGTTATTCGATTAACTAAATGTTTGATTAATATAGACCTGACTACCCTGAATTACCAGAAGCTCGAGAACCGCATTATATGCAACATACTTTTCGGACATACACACCAGACGAAATTGGGAGAAATGTGTATGAAAGAGGTCAATCTCAGCAGCGACAATTGATGCAACAGCAAAGGTATAAAAAGTTCAGAAAGAACTGATAATGTAACTTTAAGGGACAATAATTATATTGTCAACTTGTCTAGTTATATGTTAAATGAATATGAAACTGCTGTGCTGAATTTGGGCCTAAAAAGTTTGTTCCCACTGTTATGCCGAGATTATATCGGATTAAGAAAGACATTTTCTGTCCAATTAGGAAATTGCATTTATGGAAGTACTTTCAAAATAAAAAAGACAATGATGCTGACAGGGAACAATCTTCTGTCGGGTCACGTGATACTGATTCTAGTTTTTATTCATGTACTTCTGATGTAGAAAATTACGATGAATATAATGCATACTTTAAATTAGATACAATCATGGTGTCTTAAATCTCAATTTATTCCATTTAACCATAAGGGTGTGCAGCATTTCTCAGCTATGGTTCAATTTGCAGTAGAGAATGTTTATAAAGAATTCATCAAAAGTAGAAACCAGATGAAATATAATTTAACTAAGTTAGAGTGGCAAGCTTTATTAGGATTGTGCAATAACAAGGATA
>NC_056741.1:1218994176-1219000205 GCF_019279795.1 Protopterus annectens
ATAGTTCCTATGGGAAGAGAGTCTTGTAGGGCTTGCAACGCTAGGAGCACTGCTCTCATCCCTAGAACATTTATGTGCAAGTGGCACTCAAACGGTTGCCACATGCCCTGGACTGTCCTGCCCTGGAAATGCCCCCCCCCCCACCCGATCAGGGAGGCATCCGTTGTCACTGTAGCAACCGGAGGGGGAGGGACAAAGGGTCTCCCTAGGAGGAGCTGAGGGGATGAGATCCACCAAGAAAGATGACTCTTGCACGATTGAGTTATCCGAATAGGATGGGACATTGGAAGGCTCTGATAAGACCATTGTGTGAAGAGCATCCATTGTAAAATCCTCATGTGGAAGCAGGCTAATGGTAGGAGAAGGATGGCCGCAGCCATAATTCCCAAGACTTTCAGGATCTGTCTGGCCTTGACTTTGTTGTTCTGTAAAAGAAGAAACACCTGTTTGTGAATGTCTGCTATCCTCTGCTCTGTGAGTCTGGCTGACATCTTGACTGTCAAAAAATCACCAAGAAGTGTTGTAAAGCACTTAAAAGTCACCAAGAACAAAATCCAAGGAGACATTAGAGCTCTTTATATTAAGTTGCTCATTCAATGGCCAAACTTCATCAGATGACTTCAATTTCCTTCCTTCATGTATTCACTCACAGAACACTGTCAACAGCATACCAGCATGGTCCACGCCCTACAATCTGTGAGTGTGAAGGTATATAAAGGCATTGAAGGAAGGGAGAAAGTCATCTGATGAAGTCCAGATTGGACGAAAACGTATTGTTTGAAAGAGCGTTTATGTTATGAACTAGCGCCTTTTGGATTATAATAAAGCAGTTTTTTATTCAACTACGAGTCTCCTTTCGTGGGCACTTTGGATTTTGTTCTTGGTGACATCTTGACTGTGTCTAGATTTGTGCCTATGAAAGTAATAACACGACAAGGCGACAAGACAGACTTTTCGTAGTTTATTGAGATGCCTAGTGCCTGACATGTGTGAAAGGTGTAGTCTCTGGCGAGGAGTAAGAGATGCCTGGTGGGGCTGTAAGGAGCCAGTCGTAAATAAGGAAACACCTGGAATCCTTGACGCCTCAGATGAGAAGCTACCACTGCCATGCATTTGGTGAACACTGGGGCTGTAGTGAGACCAAAGGGCAGGGCTCTGAATTGAAAATGACTGGTTCCCAGCCTGAAGCGGAGAAATCTCCTGGAGCGTCGATTCATTTTGATGTGATAGTACGCATCCTGGAGATCTATAGAGCACATCCAGCTGTCCCGTTCCAAAGGGAAGAATGGACTGCAGCGTGACCATCCGAACTTTGTTTTCTTGACAAACTTGTTCAAGTTGCTGAGATCCAAAATGGGTCTCCAGTCCCCTGTTTTCTTTGGAACCAAAAAGAATTTGGAGTAGGTTCCGGATCCTAGCTGGTCTGCTGGCACTGGTTAAATGGCTCTTTTTACGAGCAGCTTTGAAATTTCTAATGCTGCTTGTTCCCTTTGACTGGGTGGAACGTCTGAAGGGATTTGTTGGACAGTTTCGGAACGAAGAGAAAGGGAATTCTGTAGCCTTCGGAAATGATAGACTGTACCCACTTGTCTTGAGTTAGGGATAGCCAGGCTTTTGGGTACAGTGACAACCTTCCCCCGACTGCCTCCGAAGGTGGACAGTCGGGGCAACACCTCAGGGATGCTGAAAGGGCTCGTCGGAAAAGGATTCTCGATTGCCCTGATTCTGTGGGCCCCTCTGCCTCTGGGGTGTGTCTACCATTGTTGTTCCCCCCTCTGCCTCTAGAGGGGAATCGACTCTGTGTGTCAGGCAAGTTTCCTTGAGATTGTTTCCGGAACCACATCTTTTCCCCCTTTTGACCTCTGGGGTAAGGTCTAGGAGGAGTAGAAAAACGGACTCCGACGGCAGAAAGAGTTTTGCCATCAGTCTCGCACCTAGTCAAGGTTTCCTTCACTTGAGGACCAAAGAGGGATGATCCATCAAAGGGGGAATTAATGAAGGATGCCTTAACGGGGTCCGCAAAGTTACAAAGCCGCATCCAGGCGTGCCTATGCAAGGCTACACCTGTACCTGCTGCTCTACTTGCTCCATCAGCCCCATATGAAAGGAGGCGCATGGAGGAGTTGGTGATAGAATTAAGGGTAGCCAGCTGTGAGTTCATCCTATCCTGAAAACCCGCAGCTGTTGGGTCCTTCAGCATTTCACTCGCTTCCTTGAGTAAATCCCTCTGAAGTCGAGTAAAATGGCACAAGTAATTCAGCGATTTCATTGTAAAGGTCGCTGACGAGAACATCCGCTTCCCGTACCTGTCCATCGACCTAGACTCCTTGTTAGGAGGATGAACAGGTACCGAAGGATCAGCTAGCTCCTTCTTGGTAGCTGCAGCCACCACCATAGCATCAACAGAGACGCCCTTGGTCAGAAATTCTTTGTCTTTGGGGGCCGTGATAAACTTAGATGGTCGCCTGGGGGTGGGTTCCAGTGAGTCAGGAGCGCCAAGCCTTCTTTGCCACCACCTGCATAAGGGGGTCAAAGGGGGGGACACCCAGGAGGTGGAAGGGCGAGAGCCAAACGCCTCAAGGTACACTGATTCATCCTCTGAAGGGTTGAGGCTGGCCAATTCCCCCTCTGCTTTAAGATTTCAAGGATGTCTGCAAAGGAGACATCTTCAGAGGGGGAACGAGGGGAACCTTCAGAATCCTCTAAATCAGTGTCAGAGGTGACAGACTCAGGGGGGTCAATGTGCTTCCTCTTACACTGCCTCTTCCTAGGGGGCTCTCCTACAGGATCAGGAGAGGCCTCGGAAGAGGAGATCATCCCCACAGGGGAAACTTGAGGAGCTGGCTCTCTACGGTCGGGGACAAGAGAGTGAGTAGACATCACCGAAGGCACCATGGAGGGAAGGGCAGAAGGAGCAGACTGTGGATTAGAACCAGGTTCTAACACACTCCTCATGACCTCAAAGGCACCCCTGTCAGGCAGAGCCGGAGGTCTCCGTTCCGGAAAACCTCCCCCGGCACCGACAGTGATGGCTCCGAGGCCGATGTCGGAGCCGAACTCACCAGCGCCGAAGCACCGAGAGGGAGAGCGGGGTCAGACAAGGGTCCGATGCCACTCGCCCCCTCAGAGCCGACGAGGGAAGTCCGGCGCCGAGATTCTTCCAAGGAAGGAATCGGAGCCGACGACGGAACCGAAGACAAGGGTATCGGTTCCGACGCCACCACAGTCTCGGGTCCGAACCGCCCCGGCTCCGAATTCAAAAGAGTCATAGGAATATTTTGAGTGGTGGGAATAGTCTTAGACTGTTGAGTCGGACTTTGAAGCATTTGGGCTAATGCCTCGGACTTAAGAAGTCGACTCACTACTCTTTGAAGGTCGTGGTCCGATAACCTGGAAGACCTAGAAGAGTGAGATCTATGGCTCCGTTCAGACAGCAAAGGTGAAGCTGGAGCCGAATGAATGGAGCCGATAGATGGGGAACAGGACCTCTTCTTAGATATCGGCTCCGACAGCTTTATCGGAGCCGACTCAGTTAGGCCTCTTCCGCCCGCCGGAGCCGAGGACAGCTGGGTACAAGCATTGAGTTCATCGGCTCCGCCGGAGCCGATGTTCGAATGGACTTAGAGCCCCCAGAAGTCGGCTCAGAGGCTGGAGCCGAAGGTCTGGATGACTTAGAGGGTCTCCCCGATGACTGAGTGAAGGGACCCTCAGACTTTAATAACCCTCTGAGGATTAATTTATTTTTTCGCTCCTGCAGGACTCTAGGGCTGAAACCATGGCAAACAGTGCAAGAGTCTCAGAGGTAAAGGTCCCAGTACACAAGAAGTGTGACCGTCTGTCAGAGACATCTTCTGACAGCACGAGTCACACTTCTTGAAGCCTGAGACCTTTGATTCTTTGGACATGTCCAAAGAGGATAATAAAATGTAATCACAAACACACACACACCGATTACACTTTAAAATTAATAAACTTTAAATTAAAACTTCCAAGGTTTAAACTAAAAATTTTTCCCTACAAAAACACAGACACTCCAACTACCAAGGGAGGGAGGAGAGGGCCTAAAGCCCAAGGGAAAGGTTAGATAATTTAGGGTAGGAAGATTGGTGAAAAAATTAACTAAAAGGGATAAAGGTAATTAACTATATAAAGTTATACAAGGGAGCTAACTGAAAGGGGATTTCTGATGACTAAACTTGTCAAAAAGTTTAAAACTAACCTGAGCCGGTTGAAAAGAGCACCTCGATCGCGTAACGGCAAACGAGATCTGAGGAAGTTATCGCCTAGCATTGTGGGATATAGGGGAGCCTCGAGCCGGTGAAACTAGCTCTCGAGCTTTTAGAGTGGCCGAGTCGGAGCAGAGGATCGGCTCCGAACCCATCCAGCAAGAATGAAGGCGAGATTGACAACTTAACATTAAACTTTTACCCTCATTTACAAGCAAATACACCACATAGGTTGTATAGATCAGAGAAGTAAAGACAAGTTCCAGCAGAAATAAGGGGGATGGCAAGCAGGTAACCTGGACTGCAACAGTGAATACACTCGAACATCTACATTTATGGTAAGTGTACAAAACTGTACTATGTTCTTCGTGTTTCACTGCTGCAGTCATTACATTTGGGTAGAATCCCAAAGCTATGGTTGGGGGGCTGAAGCTAAACATTAGGAGCGGCTATGAGGCCTTGTAGAACTGCAGTGGCAAAGCCTGCTCTGGATTTAGAGTAAAAGTGGCAGATTGTAATGTTTTGTAAAGGTGTGCACTGAACTCTAAGTAGCTACCTCTAAAATGTCTTTGGTTGGTACTCACCTGAGAAAGGCTGCTAAAGTGGCTGCAGCTCTGGTTAAATGTGGCCTAATGCCCTTAGGCACTGGCTTGCCATGCTGAGAGTAGCAGAAAGGAATGCAGACACCTATCCACTTTGAAATAGTCTGCTTGGAGATGGCCTTTCCTTGTGATCCTGCAGCATATGCCACTAGTAATTGTTCCGTTTTTCTGAAAACTTTAGTTTTGTCCAAATAGAATCCAAGTTGTCTGTGTACGTCCAAAGAAGGCAGAATGTTCTCCCCCTTGTTCTGTGGTTTTGGATAAAAAGTTGGCAAATTAATAGTTTGGTTTAGGGCTACACTGGACACCACCTTAGGCATAAATGTAGGGTTTGTCCGCAGAGAGACCCTGTCTGGATAAAAAATGATAAAAGGTTCTGCAGCCATGAGAGCCTGTAGCTCTGACGCTCGTCTTGTATAGGTTCATAGGTTGGTACTGGGCTATCTGCCCGAAGGCATACATTAGCCCAGCCATGTTGTGCGGTATTCACCCCCCCTTTAGCAGTTCCTTAGACCCTTGTACTAGCAGCTAGTACCCTTGGCCCCTATCTAGTAGTCCTGTTGGTGTGATCCCCGGTGTGAACTTTGTTACCCATCCACTCATCAAAGGTTCCTCTTGCAGAAGTTATTGCTAGGAGCAGTGCTGTTTTCCAAGATAAAAACTTTATATCCGCAGTTGCAGCGGGCTCAAAAAGAGGCAGGGTGAGTTTTTCCAAGACATACTTGAGTTCCCATGCAGGTATTGGTGATCTCCTTGGAGGCCTTAAATTTTTGGCTCCTCTGAGGTACTGCCTTAATAAAGGATGAGAAAAGGGTGGTGGCTCTGTATTGTAATGAGCCTAAATGGCAGAAGCATGAATTTTAATTGAAGAAAAAGATAGGCCTTTGTCCAGCATCTCAGTTAAGTATTGCAAAATCTGAGGAATATTTGGTACAGCTGTGTCAGTTCCTTGAGCTTGGGTCCAAGCACAAAATCTCTTCCATTTTCCAGCATAGGACTTTAGTAGTAGGCCTTCTGGCTTCCAGCATTACATCCATTGGCAGCTTTACTGAGAGGTGTGCTTTGCATGACTACATTATCCGCCATGCTGCCAGGTTTAGAGTCCTGAGATGGCTGTGCAAAATCTGTTTTGTTGGGACAGTACATGAGGTATAAGGAGGTAAGGTCCAGGCTGGGCATTGGAAACAAGTTCCTTAAGATC